>NC_090128.1:23590930-23890930 GCF_040581485.1 Linepithema humile | reverse complement strand
GAAGGAACCACGTATGAATTCCGTGTTTCTGCGGAAAACCTACAGGGTCGCTCCGAGCCATTGACGACAGATCGATCAGTTGTTGCGAAGAATCAATTCGGTGAGTACTTTCATTAAAATATCAAAGGAAGTATTGAAATATATTTAAATAACTTAATTTGAACAATGTATAGTAAATAATTGTTTGAAAAAAAAAGAAATAAATTTTAAATTTTTTGCCTAAACTCTTTTTAATAACTGTAGAATATAAATTATCAACATAATATTGACTTTTCAATATGTAATTTTAAATTTTAAATTCATAGATGCAAAAATTAATTTTTTTAAATGTTAAGTTTTGTTACTTACTTTTTTGTTTGTTAATTACATATTTTTACGTTCAATTATTCAGTGGTCCCTGGTCAACCTGGCAAGCCAGAATGCGTGGACGCTGATAAGGACCACATCAAGATCAAATGGACGCCGCCCATCAGCAACGGCGGTTCCAAGATCATCGGCTACGACGTGGAACGTCGCGATCGCGCTACCGGTCGCTGGATAAAACAAAACAAGGAACCCGTCAAATACCCCGAGTACTACGACGATCATGTAACCGAGGGTCATCAGTACGAGTATCGCGTATCGGCCATAAATGCCGCCGGTGCCGGAAAACCAAGCGAGACCTCGTCCGCGTTCACGGCTAAGCCTATGCGGGAGAAGCCAAAACTCAATTTGGATGCTCTGATCGGCCGCAAGATCAAAGTTCGAGCCGGGGAACCGATCAATGTCAATATACCATTGTCCGGCGCGCCCACGCCGAAGATCGAATGGACCAAGGACGGAAAATCGCTCTTGGAAACTCTTCGTATATCGGTATGTAATCTATTTTTTAATAAAATTTTAATAATTATTTTTATTGTCATATTCATTATTTTAATAAATGTAACAGTAATTTAAGGTGTCAACATAAAAAAAACTACATTAAAGACATTTTTATATATTACAACGGAAAGAACACTTTTGCTGAAAGATCTAAAGATTGTGCCAGATACAAATCTGAAAATAAATTTTGTTGGACAATCGAAATTTATCAATAGAGCACTCGATTTTTTTCATATCGTAGCAAAAAGTTTTGACGATTCATCAATCAAAATCGAGTGTTCTATTGACAAATTTCGAATGTCCAACAAAATTTACTTTCAGATTTGTATCTCTGTTTTTTTAGATCTTTCAGCAAAAGTGTTCTTTCTGTGTACGTACTTTAGTAAAATACAATTTGTACCCAGACTGTGGTAATTATATTTTTGTTGTAATTATTATGAAGATATATCTAAAAATTCTGTTCTCTATATAAAATTAATTTTATCGAATTTTATTTTATTTTTGTATTTTGCTCTACTATATTTTTAGACCGAGACCAAGAGCGACCGAACGCAACTGCTGATCGAGAAATCCGTGCGGGATGACAGCGGCATGTACACCATAACTGCGTCAAATGAACATGGCAAAGATTCGGCCGACATCGAAGTAATAGTCGTGGATAAACCCGGACCACCCCAGGGTCCTCTGCAGTACACCGGCACGACACAAGAATCCGTCGGACTATCCTGGAACCCACCAGTGGACGACGGTGGATCCGACATTACGAATTACATAGTTGAAGTGTCGGATTACGGGTCTGACAATTGGCGACAAGTACCTGGCTACGTGCCCAGAACGAGCTTCACGGCGAAGGGCCTGATTGAAGGCAAAAAGTACGTTTTCAGAGTTCGCGCTGAGAATATGTACGGAGTCTCGGAGCCCTTGGAGGGCAAACCTGTAGTCGCCAAGAGTCCTTATGATCCGCCAGACGCGCCGAGTCAGCCTGAAATACTTGGCTATACTCCTAACAGCTGCAGTCTCACCTGGAATCCGCCTCTCAACACCGGCGGAAAGCCTATCACTGGTAAGTTGTTACAAATAATTTATTTTACAATTGTACTTAAATCCAAAATTTTCAAAGACTCTTCCAATTAAATCACAAAATATCAAGAAATATTTATTTTATTTATGTTATAGTCAAAACAATGCTGAAAAAATTTATAAATAATTAACATTATTTTAATTATCTTCCTTAGGTTATTACGTAGAGAGGCGTGAGCGTGGCGGCGAATGGTTGAAGGTCAACAACTACCCGACTCCGAACACGACATTTACCGTGCAGGATCTTCACGAAGGTTCGCGATACGAATTTAGAGTGATCGCTGTGAACGAGGCTGGACCAGGCAAACCTAGCAAGCCCACTGAGCCCATCACAGCCGGGCACCAACGCCGTAAGTATTTTCTAATCATTAATAAGATCACATTATAATAAAAACAATTTAGGAGCAATAAATTTATTTGTTCCACTGTAATTTAAATACTTTATTTTAGAATTTTTTGTAATTATGAATTTGTATTTTTACTTAATTTTGACAATAATATTTTCAAATTTAATTTGCCTTATATATTTTATTCAAATTGATATAGTGTTAAACTTATTACATTATCATTAATTCTATAGTACGTCCTGATGCACCTGAGCCGCCTAAACCAGATAGAATCACCAAGGACTCGGTGACTCTAAGCTGGCGTCCGCCACGAAGCGACGGTGGTGCGAAGATCAGAGGCTACATCATCCAGAAGAAGGCTAAAAATGATGACGACTGGTCGGACGTGAACGGTGCTCCCATACCGAACAACGTGTATACCGTGCCAAAATTGAAGGAGGGCGAAGAATACCTCTTCAGAGTGATTGCAGTGAATGACGTCGGTAACAGCGATCCGAGTCGACCCAGCAACCCCATCGTCATCGAAGAACAGCCCAACAAACCGGTCATGGATCTCGGCGGAGTTCGCGACATTACTGTTCGCGCCGGCGAGGACTTCTCCATTCATGTGCCTTACATTGGCTTCCCCAAACCAACCGCCACGTGGTTCGCCAACGATGTTGTTAAGGACGAAACTGATTCGCGCGTCCATCAGCAGCTGGCCGATGATTTCGCCAGGTATGTCTTGGCAGTATGAATTTTATGAAATTGAAAATTATTGAAATAAAATATATCCTAGAATTTAATTCTTAAAAAAAAATTTATGATGAAATCCAACTGCTTTGCAGTAAAGAAGTGGAAATAATTGATTATGCTAATAGATTAAATAAAAATTTATAGTATAATAAAAAATAAAATCTTTTACTGTAGCTTGGTGGTGAAGAATGCGAAACGTACGGACGGAGGACAATACAGACTTCAACTGCGCAACTCGTCCGGCTTTGATACGGCGACCGTCAACGTTAAGGTTCTCGATCGTCCTGCACCACCTGAGAATCTCCGTGCGGATGAGTTCGGCGGTGATGCTCTCACACTCTTCTGGACCCCGCCTAAAGACAACGGCGGTGCTGATATCACAAATTATGTGATTGAGAAGAAGGAACCGAAGTCCGCCACGTGGTCCAAGGTGAGAAACGTTGTAAAACTATTATTTGATTAAAAATTAAACTCGTATTTATTATTTTATAGAATATTCATTACTATTAAAATAAAAAAAATTAATTCTGACTAGATAAATGAAAAAAAATTATTCTTCCTCAAATAGCAATATCATAATAAAAAAGTTTTTCAACTAATAATTATTTTTTGCAAAAAGATCTTTGTGAGAAAAAATTAAGTAGAAAAAAATGTATGTTTAGTGTAATATTATAGTCTAAAGAAAGGAAATTTGCAGGTAAGCAGCTATGTCACGACGCCATTTGTGCGAGTCAGGAATTTGACAGTCGGTCAAGTCTATGAATTCCGAGTGATGGCCGAGAATCAGTACGGCACATCGGATCCGGTAACGACGATTGATCCGATCAAAGCGAGGCATCCGTTCGATCCACCGGGTGCTCCTGGCGCACCGCGTGGCGTGGAGACCACCGAAGATAGCATTACCATCACGTGGAGCAAGCCGCGTCACGACGGTGGTTCGCCGATCATTGGATACGTCGTCGAGAAGCGTCTCTTGAGCGAGGACAAATGGGTTAAAGCCACCCCCGCTCTGGTGCACGACACTACTTACAAGTGAGCAATTTGTGTCATACAATTTGTAAAAGATACAGTCTTTGCTAATGCTTTATTAATTTATCTTTCTCGCGATCTCGTAGGGTCACTGGACTGATCGAGAATCATGATTACGAATTCCGCGTAGCTGCGGAAAATGCCGCCGGTCGTGGACCGTGGAGTTCCAACTCCGACGTCATTCGTGCCAGTGCTCCACCATGTGAGTAATAAATAATATTATACTCTAGATTAAAAAATTATACATTTCAATAATTGTAATGATAAAATTATTAGAAAGAGAAATTTTGCTTATGAAAGAAATTTTTAAAATCAAAATTAAGCGCATGTAAATATGTAAAACTTCGGAACAATGTCAATTTCTTTTTTACAAAAATTTATTTTTAACTTTTATCTTTAAATATTTTTATTTATTTAATTTATTCTCAATAATTATGTTACAAATATTTTAAAATAAGATCTAAAGTTAGAATCAAAGATACATTTTTTTAAACTTTTTTCAGTATCTTTAAAATTTTGTCAGTTGAATTGATTTAAATTTGCTTGATTATTAATCGTGATTCTTAATTTTCATGTTTTGAGTGTAATTCAAAATATCAATCGTTTTGTTACAGTCCCGCCAAAGATTACGAGCGATCTCAGCATCCGCGATATGACTGTAATTGCTGGAGAACCCTTCACCATCACGGTGCCTTATTCAGCCAATCCCAAGCCGAGACCGAACTGGTCCATCAACGGCGAGGAAGTGCTCACGAGCGAAAGAATCAAATTCGAGACGACCGATGTAGCTTCTCAATTTATAAACAAGAAAGCAACAAGGTCAGACACCGGAACGTACACGATATATCTCACGAACACCGTTGGCACGGATTCCGCTTCGTGCAAAGTTCTCGTTGTCGGTAAGTTTTTCGTTTACATTAATTGAATTCTTTATTTGTCTTTTTCTTATCGTTTAATTATTATTAAATTAATTCTTCTTAACTCTTTGCTTTTTATTTATTTAGCAATAATTTTATTTATTTGTAAAATGATACAATCTTTTATATAAATATTTATGTGAAAAATTCTATAAACAATAAATTTTAGAAACATATATAGTTATGAAATTATTTTCTCCTTAGATAAACCGTCACCGCCTTTGGCGCCTCTGGATATCTCAGATATCACTCCAGAAACCTGCACATTATCGTGGAAACCACCCTTCGACGATGGCGGTTCGCCGATCACAAACTACATTGTCGAGAAATTGGATCCAGCTGGTGTAAGTGTTTAAAAAATTCTAATAATTATTTGAAAAATAACTTTTTCTCAACATTGCACAAAATATGTCAGTGTCTACATTGATCTCTGATTTCTTTCAGTTCTGGGTGAAACTCAGCAGCTTTGTGAGAAACACGCATTATGACGTGATTGGTTTGGAGCCGAATCGCACGTACAACTTCCGTGTGAGAGCAGAGAATCAATACGGCGTGTCTGATCCTCTACAGGCTGATGAGCCGATAACGGCCAAGTTTCCCTTCACGGTGCCAGATCCACCTGGACAGCCGCGTATCATCGACTGGGACACCTCCAACGCCACGGTGGTCTGGACGAAACCATTGTCTGATGGCGGATCTCGCATTCAGGTGCATATTATTGATATACAAAGAAAATATTTCGAATTTTATGAAATTTTTTTTGAAATATATATATAATATATATATCTTGTATTATGTATTATATAAATATATATATATCAATTTTATGAATTTCTTTTAAACATAAAATTTATTTTGGAATTATTTCTAAAATTTGTGCTTCTTGCATATAGCATATTTATTATTTTGGTGATTTGTTAAATTTTAATCTACAAGTAAATATTTAATTACAGGGTTACAAGATCGAGTTCCGTGATCCTGCTGAAGATGTGCAATGGCGCGTGGCGAACGACTATCTCTTTAAGGACACAACTTACGTGTGCTACGGTCTACAAAGCGGCCACGAGTATGAGTTCAGAATCCGCGCAAAGAATGCGGCTGGCTTCAGCAAACCGAGCCCGCCATCCGCACCGTTCAGACTGAAGAGCAAGTTCAACGTGCCATCGCCGCCTGGCACACCGCAAGTTACTAAAGTCGGCAAAAACTACGTCGATCTACGCTGGGAACCACCCGTGTCCGACGGCGGCAGTAGAATTACTGGTTACGTGATCGAGAAACGCGAAGTCGGCAGCGCAATGTGGTCCAAGTGCAACGAGTACAACGTCGTCGACACCGAATACACGGTTATGCACTTGATCGAACGCGGCGATTACGAGTTCAGGATCTTCGCGGTGAACGCGGCCGGCAGATCCCAGCCGAGCTCGTGCACCACACCGGTAAAGATTTGCGAGGTCGAGGGCGGCGAGAAACCGGAATTCATCAGAAATCTGCCCATCAGTCAAATTATACCGCTCGGAAAAACGCTTGTTCTCGAATGCGAGGCCACGGGTAAACCTCTACCGACAGCCAGGTCAGAACATTATTTAATATTTCTAATATTTCAATTATAGTTTTATTACTTGGATCAAAATTAATATTCAGGAATAAATGTTTTAAAAATTAAACTTGATGGTTAAAGTTCTCATAAGAGTACTTTTTTTGTTATGTTTGTTACGATTTATTTTAATTGATTTATTATAATTTATTACTCAACAACTATAATAATTATTTTATAGTAAAGAACTGTCATGGTTAATTTATGAAAAAAAGCTTCAAAATTATTACACGTACATTTACGCCGTTTATAATATCTAATTGTCAATATGGCAGCGCTGTCAGCGCGATCATTGACGTCGTACGGTCAGAGAATAGCCGTCCAATGATTCCTCTGCTCCGTATAAACTTCAAGCAATTATTATATCTGTGTTCACTCAAGTACATCCATAAGTACATGTGTTTTTTATACGGAAAATTGCATTTTTTATGGTCTTTTTTTCAATTTTTCCGTACTTTCCCCGTTGTCTAGAGAAAAATGGACTTTACCACATGATTTTACGGTATAAAATTTATAAGAAACCATTTGTAGTTTTGGTTCCACACCATGGGCCAAAATCGACCTATTTTTAACATCCTCCTTTACTTGATATATTCTTTAATCTACATTGCAATATTAATATTGATACAAATTAACAAATTATTCAATAATGTTTACATATATCGATAATTAATATTACGTATGAATTCTCTGTTGTTTTCCTAACTTTATTTTGATGTTGCAATTGTATTCTCAATTTATTCAGGTGGTTGAAGAATGGTCGCGAAATTACGCTAGGCGGCCGCTTCCGCGCCGAAGCGATCAACGGCATTTATAGGCTGGTAATCTCTGAAGTATGGGACGCGGACGACGGTGACTACAGCTGCCAGATTTCCAATCCGCTCGGCATTGCCACGACTACGTGCAGATTGAAGATCGGTACACCGCCGCGTATCGAACGCATGCCGGGTGATCTCTATCTACCGGAAGGCGACAACACGAAGATCAAGATCTACTACAGCGGCGATCAGCCAATGGAGGTGACGCTGAAAAAAGACGGACAGAAAATTGTGGAAACCACGCACATCAAGTATACCGTCTTCGACGAGTATCTCATCATCTTTATCAAGGATATCCAAAAGGACGACGGCGGCACTTACGATCTGTCCATCTCGAACGACAGCGGCAGCGTCAGCGCTTCCTTCACCGTGTACATCACCGGACTGCCTGGACCGCCGACTGGACCGCTCGACGCCTCAGACATCGACAAACATACCTGCACCCTGTCCTGGCATCCACCCAAGTACGACGGCGGTCTTCGGGTGACCCATTACGTGGTGGAACGTCGCGACGTCAGCCATACGCACTGGATCATCGTGTCTTCCTTCTGCAGAGACACTACCTTCGTCGTGCAGGGTCTGACTGAGGGCCAGGAGTACCTCTTCCGGGTGATGGCGGCCAACGACAACGGTATGGGTCCGCCGCTCGAGGGTGCCAATCCGATCAGGGCGAAGGCGCCGTTTGATCCGCCAGGACCGCCGGGCACGCCCAAAGTCACCGAGGTTGGCGGCGACTTTGTTAATCTCTCGTGGGAGAAACCGGAAACAGACGGCGGCGCCAAGATCCAGGGTTACTGGATCGACAAACGTGAGGTCGGCAGTCAGGCCTGGCAGCGCGTAAACGCTAGTATCTGCCTGCCGACGCAGATCAACATCAGCAATCTGATCGAGGGCAGGCAGTACGAGTTCCGAGTGTTCGCGCAGAACTCAGCTGGGCTCAGTCCGGAATCGAAGGCCTCGACTTCCGTGAAGATCGTTGATCCGCAGGCGGCGAAGCCTCCGGAGATCATTCAACCTCTCAACAAGGTTTGTGTCTAGCAATTGACACAATTGATTTCCAAAAAATCCAAGAAATATCAGAAAAAAGATTAGAATGTTGTTTAAAATGTGGTAAAAAATGAATTTTTTTACAGAATCTTATTTTTAAAAGAATTTTTAAAATAATTTTAAGATAAAATATTGAAATTAAACATTTTTTTCAATATCCATCTTTTTTTTTCTTGTCTTTTAGATCCAAGACAAAGCAATTAACTCTTTCTATTTATTTTATTAGGTGAATTGCGTCCAGAATCACAACGCACACTTCCAGTGCAAGATCATCGGCACGCCGAGACCGACCATCACGTGGTTCAAAGGCGCCCGCGAGATCGTGAGCGGCAGTCGCTACAACATTTATTCCGAGGGCGACACTCACAATCTTATCATCCACGACGTGTTCGGCGAAGACGCTGACGAGTACTTCTGCCGCGCGGTGAACAAGTGCGGCGTGAAGTCGACGAAGAGCGAGCTCTTCATCAAGACGCCACCGAAACTGAACGTGCCGCCGCGATTCCGTGACACCGCCTTCTTCGACAAGGGCGTGAACGTCGTCATCAAAATTCCGTTCACCGGTTACCCGAAGCCGAAAATCACGTGGGTGCGCGAGGGCGAGGTGATTGAATCCGGCGGTCATTACGCCGTCGAGGTGAAGGAGCGCCACGCCATACTGACAATCCGCGATGGTAGTCGTATCGACTCCGGCCCGTATCGCATCACCGCCGAGAACGATCTCGGCCAGGATACGGCCATCATCAAGATTCAAATCAGCGATCGGCCGGACCCGCCCAGATTCCCGCAGGTAGATAACGTCGGCCACGACTCGCTCGCGGTCAGCTGGAAACCACCGGTGTGGGACGGCGGCAGCAACATCACCAACTACGTAGTGGAGAAGCGCGAGCATCCGATGAGCAGCTGGATCCGCGCCGGCCACACTCGGTTCTGCACGCTCGCGGTGACCGGTCTGAGCCCCGGCAAGCAGTACGACTTCCGGGTGTGCGCGGAGAACATCTACGGCCGATCCGATCCGAGCGAGGTGACGCCGCTGATAACCACGAAGGGCGTGATCAAGCGCGAGTTCAAGAAGAAGGAATACGAGGTGGACGCGAGCGGCAAGAAGATCCGCGGACGCGAGGACGAAAAGCCGCGCGATTACGACCAGTTTGTGTTCGACGTGTACAGCAAGTACGTGCCGCAACCGGTCGAGATCAAGCACACTTCGGTTTACGACAAGTACGACATTCTCGAGGAGATCGGCACCGGCGCGTTCGGTGTGGTGCACCGTTGCCGAGAGAGAACCACCGGCAACATCTTCGCCGCCAAGTTCATCCCGGTGTCACACGTGATGGAGAAGGAACTGATCAGGAAGGAGATCGACATCATGAATCAGCTGCACCATCCCAAGCTGATCAATCTGCACGATGCCTTTGAGGACGACGACGAGATGGTGCTGATATTCGAGTTGTAAGTATCCACTTTGGGCAAAAAAAACTGCAATTAAACTTTGACGGCCAGCTGTGACGATTTTGCGTTATCCTTGATCTCGATCATTTGTCTCTTCAGCCTGTCCGGCGGCGAGCTCTTCGAGAGGATCACAGCCGAGGGTTACACCATGTCCGAAGCGGAAGTCATCAATTATATGAGGCAGATTTGCGAGGGCGTCAAGCACATGCACGAAAAGAACATCATTCATCTCGGTAAGATGTTTATATTTTAATAGTTTTCTTGTGATATGAAATTTATTATTTATCTCGCTTGTAATGTGAAAAAGAATCGTCAAAAAATATATTTATCAATATTTAATAATAAAAAGGATTTATATTTTAGTAATAATTGGTAATAATTGCTATGGTATTGTTGTTATCATAATTAATTCATTAAATATATTTTTTTCATCATATAACGCGACTTTTTTCAGACATCAAACCTGAGAACATCATGTGCCAAACTCGCAACAGCACCAACGTAAAACTGATCGACTTCGGTCTAGCCACTAAACTCGATCCGAATGAAGTAGTAAAGATCAGCACAGGCACGGCCGAGTTTGCCGCTCCGGAAATCGTCGAGCGCGAACCAGTCGGTTTTTACACCGACATGTGGGCCTGCGGTGTGCTGGCTTATGTTCTGTAAGTAGATCTTATTTTTTTACCATTGAATTGCTATAAAGAAAAAAAAATGACTTCTAGCAATTAATGATAAAATTACAAATAAATTAAGAATTTTTTTATTGTATTATTATTACATTATTATTATAATTATAATATTTAGACTGAGCGGTCTTTCGCCATTTGCCGGTGATAACGATATCGAGACCCTGAAAAACGTGAAGGCGTGTGACTGGGACTTCGACGAGGAGGCATTCCGCGATGTTTCCGAAGAAGGCAAAGATTTTATCAGAAGATTACTCGTCAAAAACAAAGAGTATGTTCTCTACATCAATGTTGTCCATTTTTCCTCCAGTTATATCTTCCTTTCTTTTCTCTATCACGCGTATATTTATTTTTTTATTCTTCAGAAAGCGTATGACCGCACACGAGTGTCTCCTTCATCCATGGTTAACCGGCGACCATAGCAAGTGGACCAACCCGATCGCTAGCAGCCGTTACCTCAGCATCAGAGACAGACTGCGTGCCAAGTATGAAAATTGGGACAAATACGTCCTTCCCATCGGCCGCCTAGCTGAATACTCGTCGCTTAGAAAGCTCCTAATCGAGAAATACAGAATTTACGACTCCTGCTTCGGTGAGCAATTAATATATAATCATAATTTCTCTATTTAATTAAGCATGTTTAAACAATTCCAATTAATCTTCAGACGTATGATAAAAATTTCACAATTATATAATAATTCTTAAATTAATAATTTACATTTTTACAGATCGTCGACAAGCGGCACCCAGATTCGTAATCAAACCGCAAAGCGCGTTCGCTTACGAGGGGCAAAGCGTGAAGTTCACTTGTCGCGTAATCGCGATCGCGGCACCGACCCTGACTTGGTCGCACAACAACCAGGAGCTACGACAATCCGTGAAATTCATGAAACGATACCACGGCGACGATTACACCTTCATCATCAACAGGGTGAAATTGGAAGACAGAGGAGAATATATCATACGTGCGGAGAATCATTATGGCTATCGCGAGGAAGTTGTCTTCCTTAATGTACAACGTAAGTATTTCTATCAAAATTTTATATAATCCGTAATTACATAATCTCTCGGAAGAAGGATATATAATTTTTAATATTGATTAATGTTGAATATAATTAATCAAATTTTCCATTTCTATCTGTTTTATAGAATTATGTTATTTAGAAGATAAATTTTTGTTTCTGTTCAGTTTTGTATCGTTCCTGTGTTATTTTAGCACTGCCAAGAGAAATTCCGAAGTACAGGCCTGAACTGCATCCGGTACGCAGACGAGAACCTCTTGGCTACAACGTCTGGCTAGAAATGATCGAGTCGGCGCCGAGCTTCACCTTCCTACTGCGACCACGTGTCATTCAAATCAGGCAAACTTGCAAATTGCTCTGTTGTCTGAGCGGCAATCCACCGCCCACTGTGAAATGGTACAAGGATAGGGAGGAATTATCCAAATATAATTATCCCATGAGCAACGCTGACGGCGTCGTCTCGATGGAGATAATTGACTGTAAACCGGAAGACAGCGGCAAATATCGTTGTGTAGCTACCAACAAGCACGGCAAGGACGAGACTAGTTGCGTGGTTATCGTAGAAGGTAATAAATTATTAAATCAAATGAACATATAGGATATTATATTGCAGGGTAGGAAATTATAAATAATTAGACTTGAATACGATGATTTTGTAAAGCTCTAAAACTTTTTGAATTTATGTAAATTAATTCGAATTTTTTTAAAAGTGATCATTGTTTTGATCAAATCTTTAATTAGAATTCTAAAAATAAAAATAAATTAATTTCATATTGCATAAGATTTATATTCGGTTTTATTTTTGAAATATAAATCTATAGTATATTTTTGTTCTCTATTTTTTTACAGTCAATGATAAAATTGATAATAATTTTTGTGTAATCTATGCCGATTTTTCTATGAAGCAGACTTCATTGAGCGTTTGTTTGTAGGCACTGGAGAAACGGAGGAGCAAGTAAAATTAGCGCACGATTTCCTACATTCCGGAGGTAGAGCTATTTAAGAGCTTACCCCGTTTGCCACCTTCTTCCTTTCTTATCACAAGCAATGCTTTATTTAAGCCATGCAATTTTTATTTTGTCCATGTGTTTGTCAACGTACATCATCAAGCTTTTTTAGAGATCATAAATATGTATAAGTCATGTAACTACGATGCCATGTACA
Organism: Linepithema humile; assembly: GCF_040581485.1. Classification (NCBI taxonomy): domain Eukaryota; kingdom Metazoa; phylum Arthropoda; class Insecta; order Hymenoptera; family Formicidae; genus Linepithema; species Linepithema humile. The sequence continues at coordinate 23,878,178 of NC_090128.1, read as the reverse complement.
TAAAAACCCCTCGCAATATACACATTTAACATTTGATTATATTATTTAAATCCAAGTAACTGAAATTTCATTCGTCCAAGTAGATTTAAAAATAACGATTTGCTTGTATTGTTTTATAATTACTAGTTTTTTTTATATCTTATATATGCACATTTGAATTAATTTTCTCGTTTCTTTTCGTAGTTTTATTAGTTTTATAATTTTTTGCAATTACATAAGTCTTGTGAATTTTATTACAAATTTTGTTATTAAAAAATTGCGCATGAACACATTATTTTACTATTTAATAATGAATAATTTCGTTATAAGATCGAAGGTATATCGAGCAACCGCTGAAACCGGCACCACCGCCGATCGTGACAGTCCACAAGTCTAGCGGTTATAGCGGCTATAGTTCCACCACTACTCAAGGTCAAACAACCTTATCGCACAATTCCACAACTTCCTCCTCGTATAAGGTTCGGGAAAATTTATATTAAATCTTATAATTTATATAAAATATAAATATATATTATATAATGCTATATAAATTCTTCAAAAAACAAATATGTTTATTATAAAATATACGTAAAACCAAATATATTTTATACTTTCTAACGAAATAAGATTATCGTTTAAATTGACATTACTAACATATTTTTCGATATATAATTTCAGGACAGCTCCAGCGTTAAAATTAACGAATCGTCCGACAAACGAAGCCTGAAAAAATATGGCTCGAAACTCGACACCACCGGCAGTCCATCTCGATCCAGGAGCTCCACAAAAGAACTCATCTGTAAGCGTATCATTTTTATGCCCTAAACGATTAGAATATGTAGCATATTTTTAATCTTGCTATTATGAATATTTAAGTACCTTCGGACGATTCGATGAGACCGCCACAGTTCGTCCAGAAATTGAAAAATCTCACGATTAACGACGGTGAACAACTAGAACTCACGGTCAAAGTCGACGGCGATCCGGAACCGCAAATTGCTTGGAATAAAGGCGGCAAGGTAGACAGATATAATTTTAAAATTAATTTTAGATAATTACGAATAAAATTTCGTTACTATTTGCTAACATTATTTATTGTAAATAAAATTGACAGACTAGAATTATGGTAATAATTAATGAATATAAAATGATTATAATTATTTTCAAAAATGTACTCGAAGTGTGCTTAAAATAGTGTAGAAAAATCAATTGTTTAAATTAATAACTGCGTTTGTACACATGAAAAATTTTTTTGCAGTTACTGAGCTCGTCGGAGATCGTCGATCTCAAATATAAGAACAGAGTAGCCACTCTCACGATTAACGAAGTATTCCCCGAGGACGAAGGCGAATATACGTGTGTTGCGACCAACAGTATCGGTAGTGATACGACATCCTGCAAACTGACTGTAAAACGTAAGAGTATCAAAAATTTTTATCGTTATTTCAATTTTATTGAATTTTAATTGAATTACCTATTTCTTTATTTTATTTAGAATATTTGGTAAAAGACGATGGCAAATGTCGATTTTGAAACTCAAAAAAAGAAAAACACGCTGCAAAATTTGATTTGTCTTTTCAGCCGCGCAGACCGCTGCCGGAAAGAAACAGAGTGACGACAAATCGCCGAAGATCGTAGACCACTTGACGAGCATGTACGTGAAGGATGGCGAGTCCGTAACGCTCAGCTGCCGAATAATCGGCGCCAAGAAATTCGACGTGGTGTGGCTGCACAACAACAAGGAAATCAAGCCCAGCAAGGACTTCCAGTACACAAACGAGGCTAATATTTATAAGCTAGTCATCGCCGAGATATTTCCCGAGGATTCCGGCACTTATACGTGCGAAGCTTTCAACGACGCAGGAGAGAGCTACTCGTCATGCACATTAAACGTACTCGGTAAGGAAAACATAAATGATATTCTAATATTAAGTAAAACGTAAAAGAAGTTGGGTTCTAATTTATAATACTCAATAATATGATTAAAAGATGAAAATACCTGGAACTTCTTTCAAATATCGTCAGCTGTAACATGATCTTGAGATATTTACGCTGTAATTTAAAGAGAAGAGATCGACCGAAATATTTTCTTGTTGCACGCGTTCTATCTTTCTTTCAGCTCCGAATGAAGAACCGAAAAGCCCAGCGTTCGCGACATTCCCGCAATCTGCCACAGTGAGCGAAGGCGAAGCAGTGACATTCACATGCAAGACTGACACCGCACCTTTGAAAGGTAAAATAATTTTACAATTATTTTAGCATTATTTTACATATTATATATTTTGATCGTTTTTCTTCACGTTTCCTCGCAATTAAACCATGCTAATAAATGACGCGAATATTCCAGTGACCTGGCTGAAGGACGGCAAGGCGATCCCCGAAACGAGCAGCAGATATCACTTCAGTTCGGACGGCAACACGTCCTTCGAGTTCGGCATCAAAACGTGCACGGCCACTGACGTCGGTCAATACGTGGCGCGTGCGATCGGCCAGAAGGGCGAGACAAACTCGGCGTTCGCCCTTAATGTCGTCAACCCGGGCGAGCTGTGAAATTGAGTTCAATTGAGGCTTATACATCAAATTATCATCACAGTCGACGATCGAATCGGAGTGTCTATTCTGATGTATTCTTCGCGGAGAACGTTTCTAGATCGATTCGCGAGTATAAGAGCGCACACGAATATTACGAGTAACGTTCTTCAAAAAGAATATATCTCCTCCGTTTTTTCGAAACGCCATTCGATTCATAGGCGTCGTGCCATCTCCGTTCGGTCGTCTTTACGCTTTCCACTGGCCTTTCAGCTTCTGCGATACTTAACGAGAATGTGCACGATGCAAACGAAGAGTCGAGAGCGATCGTTTTTAGAGTATACAATGTCCCTGTACAAAAAAAAAGAAAGGGAGGACCGTAAGACTAATATTACTCTGTCGCGTATTCTGTATGTAAATTATTCTGGAACGCTGTATTTTCTTCTTGTGTGTTTGTCATGGTGTCGCATGAATCGCGCGAATCCTCGAGACGCGGCTTACTTTTACAATGAGAATCCGAATTCGCGTCTCCGCACAGGCATTACGGATAGCACGCGCAACTTATTACGCTAAAATATTCGGCTTTGCTGTATTACACGACTCGGCATACACTCGAATACACAGATACTTGACGGTACATCGCGGTAGCACTCGAAAAAAAAAGGAAGACAGATATTTGTGGGATATATTAACGCCCGCACGCATGGTTTTTCCGATGAGACTGCCAGCATCCTCGAACATCCGAACATACTTTTTTAACATCTCAAAACCTCATCGGGGAAATCACTCGTGCGTGTTAAAGGAATGAATATGCGATATTGACGCGATGTGCCTTCTTATTCCACGTTAACGGTACGCACTGTCGTGTTATACTTGTTTGAAGACTGCTTCCGTCAGAAAATTTACGATAAAATAAAACTTATGTTTTAAAAAAAAATAAGCTCGTTATCATGTTATTCATACTAATGTAGACGATAAGTATAACTTCTACTACTTTTATAATTTCCCAGTTATAGTGGTTATATGTGTAACATCATGGTGAAAAAAGAAGTGTGATAAATTTTTGGCATACTTTAAAATTCGCGAAATTTATAAAAGATATTATTTCAGAAATTAAAGCTATTATGTTTTTTTTCAGATAATACACAAATGTAGTGGTCTTTTTCTGCAGTATTTCTGCGAATAGTACGTTTTCCGGATTCACGCGGATTTTTAGTTTTACTTCTACGTTTAATTACATGAATGGCACACACCAAGTTGTATAATCCAGGACCATCGATTAAGCGTTTAAATACGCTAAATTAATTACACTAAACAATCTTATGGACGCATGGAAAAGAGAAGAAAATGGAACCTTTTTAGAGAAAGTTATAACTTATCAGGTTGGTATATTCTATAATCTATATGTGTATACTATTATTCGATATTTTTACCGAAAATAAGTTATTCTATCTCGTGACACTAAAAAAAATTGCATAACGTTTTGCAATAATTTAAACTAAAATTGATTATAATGTATATTTTCTATATCATTATTAAAAATATGCTTGTATTTCTTCAAGAAGGGATAACGTAATTAATGATATCACATGTTTTAGTCTTTATTTTTATTTTATTCTCGATTTATCTTATTTGCAATAAATTCTACAAAGTATAATTTCTTTTATCATGTAGAGCAGAATATCGTCTAGTATAATGTATGTAAAAATAATTTACATTGGTTCAAAGCAATATCTCTATAATAATGATAATAATAATGCCGATGATAGTCAACAATTCCTTTAAAATTAACTCTTTATTATAAACCTGCTAAAACATTTAGATTATTCCTTTTATGCAACTTTCCCACCGCAAAGCAGTTTTCACATAATAATGTAATTCTATTAACTAAATTTTACTCTCTAAATCAATCGCACATGCGAGGAAAAAATGGACAATACAAAATTTAATTTAATCTCGATAAATTAATTTTATAGGAATTCGACTTTTTAGAAATTACTACTGTCGATCCGTCGCGCAAAAATTATCACAAAGCGACAAATCGCTAAACAGATACGTGGCAGTCGTGCGTAAGATAAGTACTGCATTTAGTGATACAAGTGATATATGCAACATCATAAACACGTGCGCACTTTAAATCATACATAAAAACAATCGTACTTAAAACATTTCACGATAGAAGAAATGTCTAATAACTAAATCTTATATGTACAATAAAATTCAAAATTATTAATAAAACTATCTTATGCACATATCATTTATCGTACAGTAATTAATTACATATTTTATACTTCGATTACTTGATCTCTATTATTTACATAGTATCTTCTAGATTTTTTTGTACCCTTTGCCACTTCGCCACCATGGTCGACATTTCTTTGTGTTTTTTGCTGATGCTGATTCTTGCCTAAAATCACATCCAAATCAGTCTAATCTTTAATTATGAATTAGTTTTTAATGTTATGTAATTGTTTTGGCACCACTGAAACGTAAACATATAAAGAATATGTCTGAAAAATTCTATCAAGAGTGAAAAGAAAGTAATAAGCAAAGACTTATCTCGTTGCAAACTGCCAGAGCATTTATTGTATATAGAATCGTAATAAGTTACCTTCTTCTTCTTCCGTTCCTTCATCGTTATATCGCTGGACATAGCTTCCGGTTCAGTTTCTGGTTTTGCTTCTTCAATCAAGACAGGAACTGGTTCCGTTACCGTCACAGTGGTAGCAGTATCCTGATGCTGTGCCGTGCGTTCCGTTTCTGTTCTCTCAATGCGCGCGATGTCGTTATAAAAGGAATCGAGAGCGGATCCCAGAGACTCCTTTGAAGCCTTGACTGGAGGCTTGGCGATGATTTTGTTGTTCGTATAAACCGGCGCGTATCCCACCATAAATTGAATTGCACTTTGTCCACCGTGTTTGTTCGCAACTGCGAGTGTCTGCAAACATAAATTGCATGTACATTAAACATTAAACATAAACTGAAATGTATACATTAAATTTCTAAAATACAACAATTCCATAAAAATTTTTGTTCCATCTATAAAATTGGCATCGTGTAATTTTAGAGTTGTACAATTTTATTTAATTAAAAAAGCATTAAATTATTTCTGTCTAATGTCGTTTTAATGAAATAAAATTGTACGATGAAATAAACATACATGCCAATACCAATTTTTCAATGTGCAAAAGCGTACTTACATTATGTAAATGTTGATGGAAGGCTGGATAATGAACAAATGGCTCCTGAAGCAGGCCCGCTTGATGGCTTAGAATAGGTATCGTTGGATCGCTTATCGAAGGGGCATAAATCGCGTTGCTTTGCTGTGACGCTGCGTTGTATATTATTCCTTTGAGGGTGGCCGCTTCGTAGGACGTGTCCGGTAAGTCCACACCCGGTGGCAAAGGTTCCATATGCGCGTGATTCGGAGGTATCGTGGTCTGCGGTGACACGGCCGCTTGTGGGTGCGCGTAGGACAAAGATTCTAAGGCAGGATTCACCGCCTGCGTCGCGCCCAGAGTTGCTATTCTCTCTGCGCACAAAATACAGTTTCTTTTTATTATATTTCACAAATAATTATATAAATAACTGCAGTTGTTCTACAATATATAATTATTTAACAGAATTACATAAACACTAATTTTTAATAAAATAATTGCTGCAATATGTAAATGTAGTGGTACAATTACAAGTATAAACTTTGTTATATTACGATATATGTTATAATTTGTTATACCTTTTCCCAAACGTTTCCTCTTTACGTCTAAGGACTTGTCGTCGGACTTTTCCCTTTTCCTCTTGTCCTTCTTCAAGTCTACCGCGAATATTCTCGGGGGTGGTGGTGGACTCGGATTAGATATCTGTGGCGGGGGTGGTGCCTCCAAATCCGTAGGACGTCTTATTGTTACAGTTTCGTCACTTATCTTATTATCGTCCATCTCTTCAGCTTGCTTCTCTTTCGCCTTTTTCGCTTCAGGTGATCCTAATAGTAGAAAATTAAATGGATTAGACAGATTGGCTTAGAAAATTTTTATCTGAGATATCTGTAAATAAATGTAATGTACCTGTGACCGATAACTCTTCAGACTCTGGTGGCGGTGGAGTTGTGCACAATTCCATTTCCTCAGTGCCACCAGCAATACCAGTATCGGGATAAGTCCACTGTGACGTCCCAGTGGATGTATTGTGATAGTAATACCGCTTATGCGACCTAGAAAAATCCCCCAACCGAAAGGAAAAAACGTAAGACATCACTGAGGACTGTACCGTTTTCTATTGTAATTCCTCTATGTTACATTCAATACACGCTTAAGTAATGTTTCCGTGGCGAAACATTCGTCGCGATATACTCGCGTCCGTCACCATTATTTCTTAGACAAAAGCAAAAATTAATAGAACAAAATCTAGTAATCACTCCTACCTGCAATGTCGTGTCTCGTTTTTACTCGACGAAGGCCTTTCGTTACAGGAGAGATGGGAGATGTAATTATGTAATTATCAGACATAACGTGTGTTCTCTTGGGGGGAGGGGGGGGGGAGGGGGAACATTAGTGTGAGATTACGGCAAAGTGAAGGAGAAGTGAAGTATCGTGACTGAAGTGCAGGGAAAATAATGATAAAAGTTAAGTCCTAATAATATCTGGTTTATTTGCGATCAGTATGTCCCAAGAATTGCCAGATATTAAGAAAATATAATAAACAGGGTAATACTTACATTATCAATCGTCGTTCGTTATCAAATAGATTAACGAACAGAATTATAATATCAAATTATAAATTTCTCGTACACTTTGAAGTGTGTTTATGTGTGCAAAGAACAAAATAATTTCTCTTTATTTTCCATTTTATTAAAAAGTGAAATATGTCCAACAGATAAATATATATGTATGTAGCTAATAAAACTTTACAATATTCTTTTGTTTTATTAAATAACACAAGATTAATTGTTATATGAACGTTTAAATATAAAATTTTATTCGATAACTTTTTGGCATTTAAATTAATGAGAGTTTGTTTCTTTACTTTAAAAATAATTTTATCACCGTCAACAATAACAAAATATTCTATTAATTACTTCCATAATCATTCACCAAAACAGTCCATTGCAACTTTTTTGCTGCGTATTATTTATATGAATAATTAAGTCCTACTGATTAAAAAAGGTCGGACCCTTTTCACTTTTTTCATATCTTCTCGTGTTCGATTCAATGTATTATGAATTTTACTTTGACTTCGCACTTTTATTGTTTCATTATTTATGGCACAAATGTAATCCTTAATCCAACGTGCTTATTACCAGGTTATCGCTTGCAGCAATTAAGTAGATTTTAATATGTCACTCAACACATGTCAATTATCACATTGACAATTTCACAAGGTTTCTTACATAAGAAACGATCACTCTATTTCGCACTCTAGGAGAATATTGCACTTTCACTTAGGCTAAACTGTACAAAATAACAAAAATAGCTGCATCTAGATTTTAAAAGAACAACTTAAGTGCATTGAAACCGTTGAATATGACCATTGTATGTAATGCGACAATGGCTGTTTTTCTCATAAATATGATTGAAACTACCAATCTATTTCAGTTTGAGTTAATTTATAAAAAAACAATAGTATCAAACTGTATCAAAACATGAAATTTAAAAATATCGTATAATTTAGTGTACATTAAGTCTTGAAGTATTAGAAACTTATTTAATGTATTCTACAAATTGTTATAAATATTAGAGTGCTTAATGTTTCTTTCAAATTAGTATACCTCTATTGCTAAATCTGTTAATTGATTGATTCGTATCTATAAATCCTTACTAAAAATAAATAAACTTTTCCAATGATGAATGAAATTATATAGCAGTACATTTGTAATGTAGCAATTGCATGTATGAATTTGTAAATGGATATTAAAAAAAAAGATATATATATATATATATATATATATATCTTCATTAAATTAATGATACATATAAAGCCATTGAACATAAATGTCATATAATATACCTATATTTACATAGAAAAGTAATAGTGCAAATTGTGTATGGAATACTGTACCTATCCCACTGACATAGCCAACCAGCTGGTGCAACATCTTGTTCTAATCTTTCCAATTCATGATTTGTACTAGTCAGCCACTTTTGAAAGTAACTTTCCTCTAAGCTACCTGCCGTCCATGCAATGGATAATGTCTGTCACAGAAAAAATTAATTTATATTAATCAAGTGCATATTAACAATTGTCAAACTTTTAAAATATAAGATTTTAATTGCATTGCAGTAAAGAAAATGTACATTCTAAAGTTCTAACTTACCAAATGTTATAATATAAGATTCTAAAGTTCTAACCTAATATTATATTAATATAAGGCCCTACTACGCACAATAAAGAAAATATTAAAAATAAGAATAAATATTAAATATTAGGAAGAGTAATTCGATATGATATAAGATTCAAAGACATAGAAATGCTATATAATATTATATCATAACATTTGGAAAATTAGAACTTTAGAATGTACATTTTCTTTGCTGCAAAGCACAAAAATTTTATATTTTAAAGAAAGAAATAGTCTAGATGTTAAAATAAACATACTAGACTATTTCTTTCTTTAAAATATAAGATTTGCTACACACATGTAATGTAATGTTATGGTCTAGTAAGAATAAATTACAAAATAAAAAATACATTTAATAATACTTATAATCACATAAGAAATAAATACTAACTTGTAGTTGAATTTGCATCGTTGGAACAGCAGAAACGCTTTCCCTTCCTTCGGAAAGAAACTTCAATTTTTCTGTTATAATCTGAGACAAATCATTCACCTCAGTATTATCTTTTTCTTCCTCTACATTTGATGCTGTTTTACGTTCTGTAGATACTTCGGAATCACATGATTCCTCTTTGGAATCAAGCTTTTCATCACTTTTAACACTAACGCACTGTTCTGTCTCTTCGCGCACTTCATCACTCTCTTTTTGGTTTTCTGTACCTGATTGCATTCCCATATCGTTGTCCTCGATGTTGCGTGAGATAGTTTCACTGCTTGTGGCATTACTATTATCATCTTGAACTATATTCTCATGATAAACATTATGTTGTTTAACTTTAGTGGACGTAACTGAAATCATAGAAAGAATTATTCGTTTAACTGAATATAGAGATATCATATATTTACATCAAAAATTTGTGATGTAGATAAATTGATATAATGTGATGCAAACTTTTATTCTATATAAATTACTTTGATAAAATAAAATGATATAAAACATAATCAATAGAATACCATCAAATGCTATTCTCTTTTTTCTCTGAAAGGCCTTGCCACACATTTGCATGTCCTCGAGAAATATATTTGTCTTAGACTTATCTTCTTCTGTCTTCGAGTCTTTCTCGTCTGTTTTTTCCGGATCATTTTTCGTTTCTGGAGCATCTTCATTGTTGTCATTACACTGATCGGAAGTTTGTAGATTACTCGAATTTTTCACAAAAGCACTGTGAGTACTTTTTAACGAGCTTATTATATTTGCGTGTTCTTCATTTTGTGCAATCGGGAACAAAGGTTTTATTTCTTGTTTAGGTTTAACTTCTTCTTCTCCATCTGAATCATCCCCATAACCAGGTACTAAAGAAACGTTAATGTCTAGTTTCGGAATTGCAATATGTATATTAATATCTTTTCTATTTTTATCTGGCTTGGAAAATTCTTTTTCTTGTATTATACTACTCTTGCTGTCAGATTCAGTTATCTTGCGCTCGTCAGATTGTTCAGATTGACTTTGAGTAGAGTTTGATATGTTAATTGGGTCAGATTTATATGAACAAGAAACATTTTTGGTAGGCAATTGCATTCTTGTTGGACACAAGGCAGGTCCGATTTCACCGCTTTTCGGGTATGGCTTCTCAGTATTCGAATTTCTCGATTCAGATGGAAGCGTCGATGCTTTTTTCTCATCTAATGAATTATTTTCATCTTCTGAGTCGCTTCCATCGCTACCAAAAGATGTTATCATCTCTATCCGTCTAAAAAAAAAAACATAGTACTTTTTAATCATCAAAAAAACATCTCTTTTATTTTATTTCAGAGAAAACATCTTATTTTAAACATTGACATTTTTGCTCAAGTGCCATACCCATCATCCGAATCATCGTCCTTCGTAGGAGATTCCTTCTTAATTTCCAATTTGCTTTCCAAATTATTCTTCTTAGAACTTTCACTGCACATAAATCTATTGCGATTTCTCGCTACCACCTCCTGTGGTATCATGCCTTCTGGTATATTTGCTTGTGACTGTCGATCTGCAATAACCACACATCATACAGGTCTTCCCATGTTAACATATCCAGAAATAGAATTCAAAATTTAAAAAATGACAATTACATGCAATAGACGAAAAGTCTACCCAATGAGATCCTTGGGCTGAATGTTTTACTCCAGATCCTATCTCGAATTGTTTTCTTATCAAGCGTAATTCCTCTGGCATATCCCATGTCACCTCGTTGGTTTCAGTATGCCAATAATAAGGATAACCAGTAGATTCATCATAACACTCTTGCCACACTAGAATATTTCATAATTATGTATAATTTAAAACATTTCATACAATGGCATATTTATAATTTATTCTATCATTTTCATTTATTTAAAATATACTCCTTACATGATTGCTGACTATGATGTATAGATTGTGAAGTTGCCTTAGTTGCTAAGTTTGGATCATTAGCAGTATTCGAAATAGATTGTTCTGGTGCAATAAGTTGAATTTCCTGTAAGAAATGCATATGAAATTTCTACATGTACAGAACATATCACTAGCTACTTACTTTAAGGAAGTCATTGACTTGGTCATCCAATTTCTGTGCATCCTTTTTAGGATCCTCTGTGTCACTGTCTGAATTGTATTGGCATAATAAATTGGCCAATGGATTATTAGCCTCATTCTGCATAGATTGTATATTGTTCACTGGCTTGGTTCTATCTATATATGCAATTACAATACATAAAATGCAATTGTGCATTAAGACTCCTATGTACTAATTACTATGCACTACTACTGTAGATTAATTGTTATTCTAATATACGTCTTGCCATGTGATAAATAATTGACACAAAATTGTCAGTATATTTAGTTCACTAATTAAAAACATGAATTGACACTTACTTTGCGTATGCTCAATGTGATAATTGCTTTGTGGCTTATTCAACGTTAAAACCGGTCTCCTCTGACGTCTTTTCATAATAAAAAAATAGCAGAACAAACACTAGACACAACGAAGAATTCTGAAAGCAGTTTGCAGCGCAGAACACGCTTTTTATCAATCTTAACTTTTGCCCGCATGCGTTTTTAAAAGCATATATGTGCATATGCCATTTACGTAAATTAATTAACAATGATGCATTTTCGTATTGAAATGAAGTAATTATCATTCGAGAAGTTCATTAGATCATAATCTAACCTAAAACATTCTGTCCATGATTTAAACACATCTCAACTATACCAGACTATACATTATACATTTCATCTCATGAAGTAATGGTTGCGTTCCGTTTCGCACATTATGCGCACGAATTACATAGAAAACGTTCCGTTTCACTCAATGCGCGCATGAACAGCGCTTAGAATTCCCTAGATCCCCACCACCTGCAGCGCATAATACACGCATCAGCTACCTCAAGTTTGAGTTGCAGCAGCTTATGCGTTCCATGCGATTGCGTAATTGCATATGGCGATTGATAGCGATATTGTAAAAAGTGTCAAAATAGGAAGAGTCATAATGGAAGAGTCATTGATGATTCACTACTATTACTGTCACTCATTTCATCAATTAAAAACATTGTCACATTGATAGCGCAATTTATTGTGGAATCCATTTTGGGCCGGTATTCATAGGGCGGTATTCATAGTCCGTTCTTATATTTAAAATCGTCTTAAGCACGGACTTATATTCGCTCTCTTCGTCACACATAGATTGTGTCTGACGAAGAGAGCGAATATAAGTTCGTTCTTAAGACGATCTTGAATATAAGAACGGACTATGAATACCGCCCATAGTCCGTTCTTATATTCAAGATCGTCTTAAGCACGAACTTATATTCGCTCTCTTTGTCAGACACAATCTATGTGTGACGCAGAGAGCGAATATAAGTCCGTGCTTAAGACAATTTTGAATATAAGAACGGACTATGAATACCGCCCTTATTCGAGTTTTGCATCCAAATTCAGTGTGTACATGATCCGAGTTCTAGTAACTTTCCCTCAGTCCGAGATTTCGGACCGAGTTCTAGGGCGGTATTCATAGTCCGTTCTTATATTCAAGATCGTCTTAAGCACGAACTTATATTCGCTCTCTTCGTCAGACACAATCTATGTGTGACGAAGAGAGCGAATATAAGTCCGTGCTTAAGACAATCTTAAATATAAGAACGGACTATGAATACCGGCCCTAGTATCGTGGACACAAGGCTTTACTGTCAGGCTGGCGTCACATAGAACCCGTAATCCGTAATCCGCACCGAAAGTCCGCAAAAGTTACTAGGGATTGCGTCCGTAACGTTACGTGTGTTTTATCTCCTTGTGTCCCATGGAGCCGTAATTCCATGAAATTTCCGTAAAAGTTACTAAAAGTTACTAGTTATTACTAGTAATGCTTTTTTTAATTTTATTTATTTAACTAAATTTGACGATTTAATTAAAATTTTTGTTAAAATTATAATATATTCTGTAGTTTTCTTATGAATAAAATACAAATAAACAATTATAATCTGTTAAATAAAAAATAGTAATACCGTTACGTGTGTATTTACGGCTCCATGGGACACAAGGAGAAAAAACACACGTAACGTTACGGACGCAATCCCTAGTAACTTTTGCGGACTTCCGGTGCGGATTACGGATTACGGGTTCTATGTGACGCCGGCCTTACGTATGTTTTTTCTCCTTGTGTCCCATGGAGCCGTAAATACACACGTAACGGTATTACTATTTTTTATTTAACAAATTATAATTGTTTATTTGTATTTTATTCATAAGAAAACTACAGAATATATTATAATTTTAACAAAAATTTTAATTAAATCGTCAAATTTAGTTAAATAAATAAAATTTAAAAAAGCATTACTAGTAATAACTAGTAACTTTTAGTAACTTTTACGGAAATTTCATGGAATTACGGCTCCATGGGACACAAGGAGATAAAACACACGTAACGTTACGGACGCAATCCCTAGTAACTTTTGCGGACTTTCGGTGCGGATTACGGATTACGGGTTCTATGTGACGCCGGCCTCACTCATTTCATCAATTAAAAACATTGGGTGTTTACGATAATTCAAGTTCGAGTTAGTTTCACTAGGACCGAAAAATGAGATAGACATAACCATCTAGAACCTTTATGATTCATGACAACTCGACGCTGTCTTGTATTGCTTGAGTTAAATTCATTGAATTTGTTGAGTTTATTGAGCAAATTTTATTGTAATAGAAAAATGTCAACTGCAAATCAGTCTATGAAAGAAACAAATAATGTTGGTATGTATGTTGGAATACCTCTTTAATAAATTAATAATAATATAATTAATAATAATAATAAATAACATTTTTCTATTACAATAAAATTTGCTCAATAAACTCAATAAATTCAATGAATATAACTCAAGCAATACAAGACAGCGTCGAGTTGTCATGAATCATAAAGGTTCTAGATGGTTATGTCTATCTCATTTTTTGGCCCTAGTGAAACTAATAGCGTTTTCGATTATACAAGATTTGAACGACCCAGGGTTGATCAATCACTATTTTACTATAAATGCAAGTCTTTCATTGGTGGAGAGGTTGCAATGACGTCATTAACCAACCCTGGGTCGTTCAAATCCTGTATAATCGAAAACGCTATAACTCGAATTTGAATTATCGTAAACACCCATTATAATTCTTAGTACAGCCATAGTTGGCGTTCTATAGTAAATTTTTTCTTGAAATTTTACTCATATGTATATGTACATCTTAAAACATATATACTGGAAGGGGCATAGCCTTAGAACATATATACTGGAAGGGGCATAGCCTATCTAAATATACATAACAAAAGTGTTCCCTGCATCTATCTATCCTTGTCTGTACGAAATCGGTCAATGCGTTTGCACGAATGAATAACCGCTTAAGTTGAAAGTAGAAAGATTTAAAATAGGTGGAAGGCATTTAAAAATTTGATTATAACAATTTATTCTTTAAGTTATATTATAATATAATTGCAATATATTATAAATTATATATAATAATATGTAGTAATATGTAATAATAGTCTTGCGAAATAAAATAAAAATAATGATGCACATAACCAAAAACAAATACTGTAATGAACAATAATTATATACAGGATGTACAAGATGAACTAAAATAAGATAACAAACTTTGAGGAGCGAGACCAAACATGAAAAAAAATTTGACATTAACATATGTCCGTCAAACCCATTGTTACTGATATAAAATACACTCACCCGAAAAAAAAGCGGTACACTGAAAATGTGGGAAAAATTCATCAAATTTCAACTGACGATAACTTCGTAAATAATAAAGATAGAAAGTTCTATAAAATATGGAAATGAAGCTAAAAATCTCTACTTTAAGAATCAATTTATTTCAATGTTGCAAAATAAATTTATTGAAAATGGCGGATGACAAAGCGCGAGCATGCAAAATTGAAAAATAATGGTTCGAGTTTGCGACGGTGCACGGTATAAACAAAAAATTGTAGCTTATTGGGATCAAAAGCGTACGAAAGTACAGAGTCTCCTCTTTAAAATGCTTTTTTATGCATCTCGATACGATGATTTTTCGCCGAGAGATTCGCATTTGAAGAAAAAGGCAGATTCTTACTTCAAATGCGAATCTCTCAGCGAAAAATCATCGTATCGAGATGCATAAAAAAGCATTTTAAAGAGGAGACTCTGTACTTTCGTACGCTTTTGATCCCAATAAGCTACAATTTTTTGTTTATACCGTGCACCGTCGCAAACTCGAACCATTATTTTTCAATCAATTGTTTTGCATCCGAAGGAGATGTCTGCAGATCTTTTGTGATTTCTCCGCCCTGACTTTTTGTTTATGCTCGACCGCACATTGCGAGAAGAGTGCTTGATTTCTCTTGATCTTTTTCTTTCGAGACGCGTTACTTATTCGTACGACTTTGTCAAAGTAAACAATAATTAATCTTTTCGCATTGAAATTATTGGTCAATTATGGCGACGATAAGTTTTGAAAAAGCTGCTCAAGTTGTAGCGTTAATTGAAGATGGGAGAAGTCGAAGGTACGTTGCTGAGGCACTTGATTTATCAGTGTCAACCGTGCAACGTGCTTATGCTAGGTACTTGGAGACTAATTCTGTCCAAAGAAGACCTGGTTCGGGACGTCCTCGTTGTACGAATGAAAACGATGACCGATTTATTGTTTTAAATTCATTAAGAGACAGACATCGAACGGCTGTTCAAATTCGAAACAATTTAAAAGATGTCCGCGAATGTAATGTATCCGTTGACACTATTCGAAACAGATTAGCGGAACACGGTCTTTTTCCGCGCAGGCCAGCAAATGTACCTTCGCTTATGCGTCGCCATCGCGTAACTCGACTCAATTTTGCTGTCGAGCATGCAGGCTGGACATATGCAGAATGGAGTACCGTTCTTTTTAGCGACGAATCTCGTTTTTGTCTGTATTCTTCAGACGGACGAGAACGAGTATACCGTCGCGTTGGAGAACGATTTGCAGACTGTACTGTAAGTGAGAGGCCTAGCTACAATGGTGGCTCTGTAATGGTTTGGGCAGGAATTTCTGCGAATGCTCACACAGATCTCCACTTTTTTGACGCAAACATGAACGCAGATGTATACGTGGAAGACGTACTCATACCGTACGTTGTTCCGTATGCGCACTTCATCGGAGAGGACTTTTTGTTTATGCAAGACAATGCTCGACCGCACGTTGCGAGAAAAGTGCTTGATTTCTGCGATGAAGTTGGCATAAATCGACTCGAATGGCCAGCAATGAGTCCAGATTTAAATCCCATTGAACACCTATGGGACAATATTAACAGAAAAGTACGAAATCATATACCTGCTCCTCAGTCATTGCCAGAACTTCGAAGAGTTCTTGAAATAGAGTGGAATGACATTACGCAGACTGAAATTAGAACACTAATAAGAAGTATGCCTCGTTGCATGAATGAGGTAATACGCGCACGAAGAGATCATACCCATTATTAATATACGCGCGTGCACACACAATTGTACACGCACCACCGGGAGGGTTTGGAGTCGTAAAATATCGTGGATCTAACGAGCCATGAGGTCCTTATCCCAGTGGTGCACGCGCACACACACGCATGCACGCGCATGCACGCACGCACGCACGCACGCACGCACGCGCACGCACACACACATACACACACACGGACGCACGGACACACGCACGCACACACACACACACACACACATACACACGTGCCAACATGTGCACACGGGATCAGATTTCTGCCACGTCCACGCCGTTGATCCTGGGTAACGCCAAGAGCAGAATTGACACTTATAACCGTAAGGAGAGTTTGGAGTTTTAAAATACCGCGGAGCTGATAACCACAGAATTCTTATTCTTGCAATTCGGTCTGGTTCAAAATTGAATATCTCGGCACGTAATACAGCTAGCAGGATTTTTTAAAAACCATTTTAAAAGTTTGGATGTCTAGTGTTCGAAAATTCATAACGCAATAATGTGTCATAACTTTCTCCAAAATGGCGGATGACAAAGCAAAAGCATGCGAAATTGAAAAATAATGGTTCGAGTTTGCGACGGTGCACGGTATAAACAAAAAATTGTAGCTTATTGGGATCAAAAGCGTACGAAAGTACAGAGTCTCCTCTTTAAAATGCTTTTTTATGCATCTTGATACGATGATTTTTCGCCGAGAGATTCGCATTTGAAGTAAGAATCTGCCTTTTTCTTCAAATGCGAATCTCTCGGCGAAAAATCATCGTATCAAGATGCATAAAAAAGCATTTTAAAGAGGAGACTCTGTACTTTCGTACGCTTTTGATCCCAATAAGCTACAATTTTTTGTTTATACCGTGCACCGTCGCAAACTCGAACCATTATTTTTCAATTTTGCATGCTTGCGCTTTGTCATCCGCCATTTTCAATAAATTTATTTTGCAACATTGAAATAAATTGATTCTTAAAGTAGAGATTTTTAGCTTCATTTCCATATTTTATAGAACTTTCTATTTTTATTATTTACGAAGTTATCGTCAGTTGAAATTTGATGAATTTTTCCCACATTTTCAGTGTACCGCTTTTTTTTCGGGTGAGTGTATATATTATTAATGAAAAATAAAAAAATAATATTTATTATTATGTAATATTCTCGCTCCTTTAAAGTTTGTTATCTTATTTTAATTATATCTTGTATATATAGTAACTAGTACAATAAAAATTATTATAATAAATAATAAAAAAAATATTTAAAAACTTCATTGATGTTTAAATAGTATTAGTTTTATATACTTTTTTATGATTATTTCTTTAGACTTGATTATATTGAAAGGCTTGTCATAGATAAGCTTGTCTAGTTTGTCATTACACACATTAACATAATCGACGCATGCGTATTGCAATAAAATGTACAGACAAGGATAGATAGATGTTGAGGACAACGGCAAGTCAGCTATGTCCCTTCCAGTATATATGTTCTAAGGTCGCATCATGACGCGAGTCATGACGCAACGCGTGACGCGTTCAGTGGGAATTCAGCCTCAGTGGGAATTCGCCCTATGTATATACACCGCCGGATTATAACTGCTGCGCCGCGCATGCGCAAAAAAAAGCGGCAATACGTTCCATACGCCAAGCCCCAAATTATTGATCGAGGTTTAGTATAGACATCTGTGATATATATATATAGTTCAGTGTTTCATTCTGTTTCGTTCAGGGTCGGTTGTTCCAACTTCTTGGTAGGTTTATCCGTCAGGTATTTATTAATAAATATTTGTAATCTTTACTCAGTAGTTGGAATACCAAGTAAAATTACTTCTATCGTTATTACCAAAATGTAATTTTACTTGGTATTTCAACTGTAAAAAAAGGCTTTTTATTTTACGTTACTTACTACAATTCTATATCTACTACAATTCCATTTTACGTTATTTATTACAATTCTGTAGGACAAACGCGTCATAATGCCCGCGTGATTTAAAACACAAATAACACATATAATAGGAAAGACTCATATATGATAACTATCAAATAATATAATAGAAAGGCATTAAGAGCCGTCGCGGGATGTGCGAAATTATTTTAATTTTTCTTAAAGAAATTAATTTATTAGTCTACGCACTAACATAACAACGGCTCTTAATGCCTTTCTATTATATTATTTGATAGTTATCATATATAAGCCTTTCCTATTATATGTGTTATTCGATAATTAATATTACGTATGAATTCTCTGTTATTTTTCTAACTTTATTTTAATGTTGCAATTGTATTCTTAATTTATTCAGGTGGTTGAAGAATGGTCGCGAAATTACACTAGGCTGGAGCGTCGCGACGTCAGTCACACGCACTGGATCATTGTGTTTTCCTTCTGCAGAGACACTACCTTCGTCGTGCAGAGTCTAACGGCCAGGAATACCTCTTCCGGGTAATGGCGGCCAACGACAACGGCATAGATCCGTCGTTCGAGGGTGCCAATCTGATCAGGACAAAGGCGCCGTTCGATCCGCCAGGACCGCCGGGCACGCCCAAAGTCACCGAGGTTGGCGGCGACTTTGTTAATCTCTCGTGAGAGAAACCGGAAATAAACGGCGGCGTCAAAATCTTGGGTTACTGGATCGACAAACGTGAGGTCGGCAGTCAGGCCTGGCAGCGCGTAAACGCTAGTATCTGCCGACGCAGATCAATATCAGCAATCTGATCGAGGGCAGGCAGTACGAGTTCCGAGTGTTCACGCAGAACTCAGCTGGGCTCGGTCCGGAATTGAAGGCCTCGACTTCCGTGAAGATCGTTGATCCGCAGGCGGCGAAGCCTCCGGAGATCATTCAACCTCTCAACAAGGTTTGTGTCTAGCAATTGATATAATTGATTTCCAAAAAATATCCGAGAAATATCAGAAAAAAATATTAAAAGTTGTTTAAAATGTGGTAAAAAATTGATTTTTTCAGAGAATCTTATTTTTACTACTTTTTTAAAAGAATTTTTTTACATAATTTCAAGATAAAATATGGAAATTAAACATTTTTCAATATCTATCGTTTTTTTTCTTGTTTTTTAGATCCAAGACAAAGCAATTAACTCTTTCTATTTATTTTATTAGGTGAATTGCGTCCAGAATCACAATGCACACTTCCAGTGCAAGATCATCGGCACGCCGAGACCAACCATCACGTGGTTCAAAGGCGCCCGTGAAATCGTGAGCGGCAGTCGCTACAACATTTATTCCGAGGGCGACACTCACAATCTTATCATCCACGACGTGTTCGGCGAAAACGCTGACGAGTACTTCTGCCGCGCGGTGAACAAGTGTGGCGTGAAGTCCACGAAGGGCGAACTCTTCATCAAGACGCTACTAAAACTGAACGTGCCGCCACAATTCCGTGACACCGCCTTCTTCGACAAGAGCGCGAACGTTGTCCGTAAAAGAGAGGTTTGTGGCAGAAGTTATCAATAAATTTTTTCATAATTGTTATACAAATATGATTCAAATACAAAAGCACAACCGAATCAACATGAATAATTCACTTTTGTTTCCTGTAAATAATTTTTGTATTTTGTCAATAGTAAAATTAATTACATTTTTTCGAGACGAGACGGTACTTCCGTGCTCACCAGAAAGCAAAAAAAAATCTAAACAAATCTTACCTTTGTAAATCTGCTACGAAAAATTCACACGGGCACACGACACGATCGCTTTCTTTTCTTTTCGCGGCAACCAAGATCTATAGAGAGAAGGTTACCTCAGTAAAACCGGTTGAAGGGGAGGGACGATGAAGTAAGGGGGGAGATAAAAACAGCTTGATGGCGAGGGGCAATGAAGGAAGAAGAGAGCATGATGATCTCATCGATAAACAGTAGCTGTCTGAGATAGCTTCTGTTTGCCGATGAGATCATCATTGCCCCTCTTGCCGCTCGCCCCTCTTGCCACTCGTCCCTCTCTGCATTTGCCCCTCTTGCCGCTCGTCCCTCTTTGCGCATGAGGTAACCTTAGAGACCCTAAAAAGAGCATTGAGTAAAAAGAAACAGGAGGGAGCGTTTGGTCGTAAAAGTGCGGACGGAAGTGACTATATAAAGTGGTCGCTCAAGATGGCCGCTCAAGGGCGCCAATATTGAATGACTTGTTATGTTTAATTAGGAAATAATGTACAATTAAAAGAAAATAACTATAATATGCAACAATAATACCAAATTTTAATGGCGTTTTTCATTGGGATTGCACTCGTGCAGTATTTCCATAAGAGCAATGTTAAAATCTAAATTTATATTAAATCCTTCGTTCTTACAAAAATTTATCCATGCATTTCTTTGATCCGGATTTTTCGGAAACCTGTTTGTGAGTGAAAATTATTTAGTAATTATTGTGAATCTACAATTTCACAATACTATACATATGATTATAATCTCCAAAATAAAAATCTCATTATTGTTGATAATACTAACCGATGAAACGTTATTCCATGATTTCGAGCTGCTGCTGTTATGCCACAAGCTCTACAGTATACCATTTTGATCGTTTATTTTCATACACTGTTGCATAAAAGACTATACACTGCATATTAATGCGTACGGCGTACGGTATGCCGCTTGCCGCTATGCTCGAGCATTCCCTCTCACTTTCAAAAAGTGGTCGCTCAAGATGGCTGCCATGACGTACATCCGTCCGCGGATTTACCTAGTCCTGGCTAGTATATGCTCCCTCCTGTTTCTTTTTACTCAATGAAAAAGAGAGACTCGCCAACTCGTCACGTGACTGTTAGTGGACTCTGATTGGCTGGTGTATGGATCGCACATTTGTGCCCCGTGTGCACCATAAAGCTACACTGAACTACACTATGGCCGGTATTCATAGTGTAGTTCAGTGTAGCTTTATGGTGCACACGGGGCACAAATGTGCGATCCATACACCAGCCAATCAGAGTCCACTAACAGTCACGTGACGAGTTGGCGAGTCTCTTTTTTAAGGGTCTCTAGCACGGACTAAGGAATAGAGGGACGGTGCACAAGCTGTACCGAGAGAGCACGTTTGCGGCGGGGGGGGGGGCCGCCATATTCGTTTAGTAATCACCACACATAGAACTCACTATTTGCGTATATGTGAGAAATAAAAGTCAGATCCTGCGCACAATAAACAAAATAGGAAATAGAAATAGAAATAATTATTAAATATTAGAAATAAGAAATTGGAATTATTTATTTTAAAAATAAAAAGAATAGAAAAAATTAATGCATAAATTAAGAAATAAGAATTGGAACTAATTAATATATTTTATTCTCTTGTTAGATGTAAAATAATTTCTCTTTTTAATATTAAATGTTTATTGCTATTTCTAATATTTTGTCTACTGTATGCAGAGCCTCAGAGTAATAAAAGTTAAAGTATTTTATAAAATTTATAATACAACAATAATAAAATCGCCTAATCTCTTTATGCTTGTC
Source organism: Linepithema humile (assembly GCF_040581485.1). NCBI lineage: Eukaryota > Metazoa > Arthropoda > Insecta > Hymenoptera > Formicidae > Linepithema > Linepithema humile. The sequence goes on along the minus strand of NC_090128.1, from coordinate 23,855,976 downwards.
ACTCGTTATGTCTAGTGGCACCACTACACGAGTGTAACCATGTCACAGACACAGAATCTCTGTGTGAGAATCGCTACATTAATATGGCGGAAAGCAGTCCCCCCCGCACGCTTGAGTTACCATTCCCTCTCGCCTAAACTAGGACTTTGGACTCAGTCCCTCTATTCCTTAGTCCGTGGTCTCTAGGTAACCTTCTCTCTATAGATCTTGCGCGGGAACGACGTACGACAAGCGGAAAAGTGGGGAGGGGGAGAGATGACAAAACTCCGCCGAAAACCGCGAAATTTAACTGTCGCTTAGGCCCTTCATTTTTTTCAAGGAGCAAAGCGTCGCTGGCTTTAGAATATGAAATTGAGGTACAGTGTGATCTCCACTCAACAAACTCTCTCTTTAGCAAACGACTTTCTCCAATGTATTTGTAGACATTTTTAAATTATATTGTCGTGGAATAAAAAATATCGGACGAAGTGGAACTAGCTAAGCGGTTTCTAAATTAAAGATAGTCATTTTTTTTAATTGTACCCAAAAAAATGTAATACATAAAAAGAAATCACTACAAACAAAAACATAAAATCTTAGATCTTAAATTATAATAAGAATATCAGTTTTATCTACAGAGGTAAAACGGTTCTAAATAAAAATGAGTTGGTGATGACATTATTATAATTGTGTAATTTTTTATTGATAAATATATACATATGCAAATGCGTGTGTGTGTATGTATGTGTTATTCTTCGGGGAAATTAAAGAAGTTCACATGATACAGATATTCGGAAGAAAGCGGAGAAAGAGGGTGGAAGGTGGAAGAAAAGTGGAATATCTTATAGGGGGGTTATGGCGAGTGGACATTGAATGAAAATCTGGAGGAAGGAGTTTGTTGGGAAAAAGAACAATTATTTGATCGCAGCCATGCTCCTGGCTAAAATTGCCGAGGCGCTTTTGCTGTGATGCAAATTGGTCTGAGTGATAGGGAGAGTAGCCATTTTTTTAGGCAGTCTCAGGTTTCCCAGCCATTGTGGGTACCTCCTCCCCCTGATATTTCTCTGCGTTCCTTATCGAGCAGTCTGATTGTTGTCCGACCTAGCCCGCAGAAAGGTCTAAAGTTACAGGCCTTTATGGTTTCCAGTGACGTCTCGCCAACGACGCAAGCGAAGTGAGCACTCTTGGAGTCCCTTCTCTCGCTACTCCTGGTGACGATCCAGTCACTGGTTGTCAGGCCCGTATTTTGTAAGCTGGGGAACTTCAGAGTTTCCTCAGTGTTGATACCGGGTTCCTCTATGTGCACCACCACTCGATGTCGCTTTGGCAGCTTGTCGACTGGCATTACACACAGGGAGGTTTCCCCAATCTTTATGTCAGAAAGGAGGCTTTTGAGCCATCCCTCTGAATATTCACCGGCACACACAAAGATGAGTGCGCCGTCCCTTACCCAGGAGCTGATAAAATTAGGAGCTTTTTTCTTCTCCATCGATTCGAGGATACGCCCTCTGATCAGTTTCCTGATCAAGCTCTCCTCTTCAGCTTCTTTTTTTGTCGGAGTAGCCGTTCATAATGACATTCATTGTGAGGGTGTTGAACCGCGAAAGGAACAAAACCCCTGCTACCTGAGCGTTGAACGCTATACGCCACTCGTTCATAATGACAGCTAGCCTGACCAGTTCTTTGGTCGCCTGAGCATACGACCCTTGACACGTAGTCTTGGGTCTCTTGCACGTTTTACAGCGCCAGCCGGAGGTCGTCCCCCCTTGTCCTGTGTTTTCGGCGTGACCTCAGACGGAGTTGATTTAGTCTTGGCGGCTTTCCCTTCCATCCGAGATTGCTTTTCATAGCGGCGTCTAAGTGCGCCGCTATACCTAATGCGTGTTTCGGAGCAGATTCCGTATGAGCCTTCCCTGTGTCGGATTTGCCCTCTGGTTGTTCACCTCCTTGAGAGGTCACGCCCTGGATTTCAACAATTAACTAATTATGATTAATTAATAAGTCAACAATTATTACGATTTATTTTATTTTACGTTAAAAATAATATGATTTTAATACGATAACTGGGATTAAGTTGAAATCTATTAAATGGGATCAAGTTGAAATTCTTGATAAAGAACGTTCCTTTTACAAAAGATCACAAAAGTACACACAGAAAAATACATAATGTATTTAAGTAAATAATATTTATTTCAAGTATTTCATAAGTTCATATATCCGCAAATATATTGTAAGTTCGTTATAAACATAACATTTATTCAAAACGTATTTTAGATCCTATTAAGTTAAGTACTTCAATCAAGAATATTAGATTAAAAAAAGAATTCTATTTACTTATTATATGGAGTCGATGGAAGAGAACCATATGTTTTAATAAAAATAACTTTTTCTTGAGATAAACTCTTCCTTTGTTTGAATCAAATATTATATTTACTTATATAGAATAATTACTTACTTCCAAATAAGAGAATATGTATTCAGTGCCAGAGTATAAATTTTTTCAGAAAAAGTTATTCGTTAATTTGAAACAAGAATATTATTTAATAAACATAATAAATTCTTTATTTAAGATAAATGAAGATAAAAACTATTGTAATGTTGAAATATGTATGTAATTTTTTACTTCACACAAGAATTTGATATATTTAGTTAGAATAAAATTTCCATAAATACAAATAAAATTAATATTTATTCCTAATATTCAATTTTCTCAAGAAATAGCTAAATAGTTTGAAACAGAGTAATAAATAAGTTCTCTTAAATATATTGTTTTTAGAGAAAATATTGTGGTGTAGCAGAAGGATTCACCGCCGTATACGTCCCTTGCGCGCATCCACTCACTTATTAAAAACGATAATACGAGGATCAAAGAGATCCGCTGATTTAACGCGAGCTAGTTGTTTGTCTGAGCGGCACTATTTATATTTTTATGTTATTCCACCGTCTATGATTCTATTAATTGCGGTGTAGATCTAGCAACTTACAACTGCCAATCAGAAGAGGATATTGTCCCGAATCGTGACATAAAAATCCTATCACGCTATATACAGGGTGATTCAGAACAACCCAGGTGTCCTTGCACAGACGTATTCCTGAGTTAATTCTGAGACGATTTTTCCTTTACAAAAATTTTGTCCGCAGCTTATTTTTCAAGTTATAAAAGAAAAAAGTTATCAAATCACGGGACGAATACAGAAGATAGGCAGGAGCGGCGCAACTCCATTCGACACGGATGATTACGGGATGCACGTTGCGATCAAACACACGTGATAAAACACGCGCCACACACACACACACACACACAACTCTCTCTCTCTCTCCCCCTCTCTCTCTCTCTCGCTTGCTCACTCACTTACCTTTTACAAATTCGACGTCTTTATTCTGTTTGACGGATGAATAATTTTACCGGGGATAAGCAATAAAAATTCACACAGCACTTGACATGCAACAAATCCATGCCGAGATTTATAAGACATACATTTTTTTTCGTATCACGTATTGAATTTACTCACGTAAATGAATGATTTATAAATCGATTTATTACTATTAATCACTGCCGAATAATCATATTCCGCTTACTTTTATTAAGAAGAAAGTACACACTACATGCAATTACGTAATACATGTAATTACGCGCGTGTTTCATCACGTGTGTTTGATCGCAACGTGCGTCCCGTAATCACCCGTGTCGAATGGAGTTGCGCCGCTCCTGCCTATCTTCTGTATTCGTCCCGTGATTTGATAACTTTTTTCTTTTATAACTTGAAAAATAAGCTGCGGACAAAATTTTTGTAAAGGAAAAATCGTCTCAGAATTAACTCAGGAATACGTCTGTGCAAGAACACCTGGGTTGTTTTGAATCACCCTGTATATATGAGGTCGAACGAACACGTTCAGTTATTATTCTGTTCTAAGCTCTCAGCTAGCTCGTATCAGTACACAAAGTCATATATATCAGTAATAATAAATATTTTATTATACGAAACCACAGTGAAGAATTATTTGAATTATTCTTACTGCTACAAAACAAATAAGATTTATAAAATTCATTGTCTTGCAAAAAAATCGCTTGATTGCTTAAGCCTTGATATCCAGATATAAGTTAGTAAATTTAACTTACTTCTCCCTATTTGATAGAATAAGATCCTTAGTTGATACTTTTGTCAATGCTGAAAAAATAAATTAAATTAAGTAATCTAGATGCAGCAACGAACGATGCAATGCTTGCCCTGAACACTATTGTCAGGGGGCCTAAGGTTCAGCCCTTCTTGTAGTAGGCTGGGGTAAATCCTATCAGGTCCGGGAGCTATGTACGGGTCAAAGGTTTTAACGGCCCACTCAACTTCCTTTGGATACACCACCTCAGCCGCCAGTCACGATTCCCTGGGTTTATTGGTGTCCCTGGGTCCTGACCTGGTATGGGCTGTTAAATGGTCTGTTGTTTCCTGAAACTCCGGAAAGTGGATTTCCATCAAGAGTTTCAGTGTCTCGTTCATGTTTTCTGTATATCCCTCTTTTGGATATACAGACATCCCAGTTGGGAGCGGTTCTCTGTACTGAGAATTCAGTACAGAGTTTAGCCTGGAGGTTTCAGGGATACTCTCTATGCTTTCACAGAAATCTCTCCAGCTTTTGCGCTTGGCGATTACTATCGCTCAGCTATATTTTCGTTGGGAGTTTCTAAACAATTCCCAGTGTGTTGCAGAGCCTGTTCTTCTTGCTCTGTAGAATTTCCTTCTCACCTCTGATTTGAGCTTTGATAGCTCTTTGTTCCACCAGGGAACTTTAATCGAGTGATTCTTCGGCTTTGCTGGGCAGTTGTTGTCGTAGGCTTCGACGATGGTGGCCCTCAGGAATCCTGCCGCTGTTTCCAGGTCTTCCTTGGTGTTGAATCTAAATGGGGCTTTTCGTAGCTCGGCTTTCTGGTTTTCTCTCTAGCAATCCAAGTTAATCTTTCTTGGGTTGCGTCCCCATTTTATTGTGGATGTAAGCTTTTAATTATTTATTTTAAACTATTGCATATTAGCAAGAGTCACTGCAGTAATTACATATACACTCGAACTTGTTGATCGAAAAAACTCAAATATTGACATAGCACTCGGTGGAGAGCGAAGAGAGGAAGGGAAGTGCTACTCACCAATTACATTCTCCAGCGCGAGGACCTGGCATAAGCAGTATTTGTAAGCCCAGGTGTTGTAGTTGCGCAAGTTCAGGTAGTCGATTAGCTGTTTTTTCTTTTTGTCTTTCTGAATATTGGAGCAGAAGCCGATGTCGAGATCCATCATAAGGGTACGAATCTTGCCACCCTCCCAGCTCTTCCAAAGCCAGTATGGCGTGATGAAGCAGATCGCCTGCAAACAAAATGTCGAGTTAATATATACCGACGAATCAAAATACGGCCAATTAATTACCTGCAAGAACAGCACGAAACAAACCCACTAGTAATACGTGTGTTTTTTCACGTTGTCCGAGCGCGTTTTTGAATCGTCGAGAAAAGTTTCTGACATTTCCTTTTTGTCTGCCGGAAAACTCGTGTACGTACCGCCTACTAAAGAGTACGTATTGATAACATCCTTTTGGCAAGTCTTTATAAAAAATGCAATTAATAGAGTCATTGAAATATTGACCCGCGGTGACCATAATGAAACATAATATTAGTATAATGCTGGTCAACACGCAATTCATGTTGAAAACTGTGCCACTAATTTTTACGCCCGAGATATTCACAAAACTTTTTAAGGTATAAAATGTGTTTAGCATTTTGTTTGAAGAATATTCCCACACACGCTTTCTAACGCACACGCGCCTATTGCGACAGTTAGCAAACGCGAGCAGAAGGCAGGCGCGGTGAGAATAATCAATAACTGATGCTGAGGCTCTCCTTTCAAGTAAAATATTTATTTACTTTTGATCAATTTACGTTTGATATCTCGATAACGGATAAATATACTACGGTTAGGTTTGCTGTTTACTGAGGTTTTATACGTACTGATGAACGCACAACGAAGAATATAAGTCGCAGGACTTGTCGCGCTTCCTGTTGCGCACCACCCTCTTGATCACCTGTCCGTGGGCGAAATAGCCTCGCGGCATCCAATCGGAGGCGTCGCAAACCAGGTCCGGGAGCTTTGTATGGGTCAAAGGTTTTAACGGCCCACTCAACTCCCTTTGAATACACCACCTCAGCCGCCAGTCACGATTCCCTGGGTTTATTGGTGTCCCTGGATCCTGACCTGGTATGGGCTGTTAAATGGTCTATTGTTTCCTGACACTCCGGAAAGTGGATTTCCATCAAGAGTTTCAGTGTCTCGTTCATGTTTTCTGTATATCCCTCTTTTGGATATACAGACATCCCAGTTGGGAGCGGTTCTCTGTACTGAGAATTCAGTACAGAGTTTAGCCTGGAGGCTTCAGGGATACTCTCTATGCTTTCACAGAAATCTCTCCAGCTTTTGCGCTTGGCGATTACTATCGCTCAGCTATATTTTCGTTGGGAGTTTCTAAACAATTCCCAGTGTGTTGCAGAGCCTGTTCTTCTTGCTCTGTAGAATTTCCTTCTCACCTCTGATTTGAGCTTTGATAGCTCTTTGTTCCACCAGGGAACTTTAATCGAGTGATTCTTCGGCTTTGCTGGGCAGTTGTTGTCGTAGGCTTCGACGATGGTGGCCCTCAGGAATCCTGCCGCTGTTTCCAGGTCTTCCTTGGTGTTGAATCTAAATGGGGCTTTTCGTAGCTCGGCTTTCAGGTTTTCTCTGTAGCAATCCAAGTTAATCTTTCTTGGGTTGCGTCCCCATTTTATTGTGGATGTAAGCTTTTAATTATTTATTTTAAACTATTGCATATTAGCAAGAGTCACTGCAGTAATTACATATACATGTGCTTTGTACTTACTGTACTTGTAGTTTTGCGCGTTGCGCGTATATTGGTGAATCGTTGGTAGACGGTGTTCCCACTAAAATTATTTTATGGTAGATCCCTTACGTGCTCCGGGAACTGAACACGTTCGAGGGTTTTATGGCAGGTCCCTATGCGTGTCTCGGGTGCCGAGCACGTTCGAAGGTTCTAAGGTATGTCTCGTACGTGCTTCTGAGACAGGACTTTCTAGAAGGTTCGAGAACATTCTAGAAAGCCGAGGTGGAAAGTTCTGGACGGTTCGAGAACGTTCCGAGATGGAATATACTGGAAAGTTCGAGAACGTTCGGGAGATGGAAAATTCTAGAGTGTTCGAGAAAGAAAAAATTTAAATATGACGGCTGGAGGACGTTACACTAGCGATGAATGTCGCACGGCAACAAAAAGTTTGGTCGCGCGATAAGAGTCGCGGTACGGGCGAGCAGCGACTACTCGTACGTGATATACAGGGTGTCCCATTTAACTTGAGACAACTAAATATTTCGAAAAATAAGCATTGTACTAAAAAATGTCCCAAATAAACTTTTAATATTATCAAGCAATTATTTCCTCAATGTCAATGTGCGATGTACAACGTCCGGCAAAGATGTCCGTTGTACGTCGGATGTATCTGTCCTATTTGGGTTATGGTAAATGCCATAAAAAAGTCTGCAATTAAAATTATTACAAATTAGTGTATACTTAAAAAATTATATATATATATAAAATGAACTTACCTAAAACACATTATAAGAATACATACAACAATTAATATTATTGGAATTATTATCATTAAAAAAATTTCTGACAACTTTTGTTTAAAAATATCATTATTATAATAATTATTTTTTGTTTCGTTGTTTATTCTTTTAATTGAATGCATAGTATCTGAAAAAATAAGTAATCAATTATACATATTTATAATTAGAGAAAGTTTGTTAAAGGAGGGAGCCTCGTATGAATCGCTAAAACAAAGATGATTTTTAGGAATTTTTTTTGAAGAAACAATGCAACAGATCTTTTTAAAACTGTTTGGTGTTTTATAACATATATTGTAGGATGTTAAAATGATAATATAAGTTTAATAGATAAAAGACTAAGAATATAAAGATAACGTGCGCTTCGATACTTCTTTTCAATTCGGCGGTTACGTGGCTAATGCCCAACAGCTAATAATGTGCCGCGTCGCTCTCGGCAAAGACAAAACGCGTATACAAGTCGCTCAAGGCGGACACGCACAACATATTTACCTTAAACCTAATGAATCGTTACTACATATATTAAAAAATAAAAAAAATTTTTTTTGTCTAAAAATAATTGATTATAGAGCCACTATAAACAAATGTTGACCCACCCTCGTCACTGGAGTTGTGAATTGGCGGGAGTTGTAGCGTCTTTTGCACTCGTTTGAAACAAAAAAAAAAAAGTTTTTTTTTCTATGAAATTATCTAGTCGATGAACCTAAAAAATAAGTAAAAAGTTGAAAATTGAAAAAATGGCAGCACTTTAAAAAAAATTGCGATTTTGACCCACAAAATGTCACTTTATGCAATAAAAATTGTTTAAATTAATTATTTTACTAATTTTATAGGTTCATCGACAATTTATATTATTAAACTACATGTATACGCAGGGACAACTCGATTGATCGAATAGTTTTTGAGTAATCTTTCCCGCCAATTGCCAAAAACTGGTTTCGAGAAAAACGCGTTTAAAATTTTCGGTATTAAAAAGTTAAAAAAAAAATGTAACAACAAGTTTAAAACTGAGGCTTTGATTTCCTGCTTTTTCGAATTTCAAACTTTGCTTGCACTCTGACATAAGTACTTCCGAAAACGCACCAAAAACAGTTACAAATTCTATAATCTTATATCTTATGTTACCGTTGACCAACCGCCTCGCCGCGCGTTTGGACTCCTTAAAACTTCGAATTTTGTTCTGTAAATTTGGAAATATATTTTCTACATGGATTATTATTGATTAAAGCAAAAAAAAATTTTTCAAATTTCTTAACCGGTTACACGAGGCTCCCCTTTCAAGTAAAATATTTATTTACTTTTGATAATATCTCGACGGATGAATATATACTACCGGTTATGAGGTTTTATTCGTACTGATGAACGCACAATGAAGAATATAAGTCGCAGGACTTGCGCTTCCTGTTGCGCACCACTGAGGCGTCGCAAAGCAGGTCCGGGAGCTTTGTATGGGTCAAAGGTTTTAACGGCCCACTCAACTCCCTTTGAATACACCACCTCAGCCGCCAGTCACGATTCCCTGGGTTTATTGGTGTCCCTGGGTCCTGACCTGGTATGGGCTGTTAAATGGTCTGTTGTTTCCTGAAACTCCGGAAAGTGGATTTCCATCAAGAGTTTCAGTGTCTCGTTCATGTTTTCTGTATATCCCTCTTTTGGATATACAGATATCCCAGTTGGGAGCGGTTCTCTGTACTGAGAATTCAGTACAGAGTTTAGCCTGGAGGCTTCAGGGATACTCTCTATGCTTTCACAGAAATCTCTCCAGCTTTTGCGCTTGGCGATTACTATCGCTCAGCTATATTTTCGTTGGGAGTTTCTAAACAATTCCCAGTGTGTTGCAGAGCCTGTTCTTCTTGCTCTGTAGAATTTCCTTCTCACCTCTGATTTGAGCTTTGATAGCTCTTTGTTCCACCAGGGAACTTTAATCGAGTGATTCTTCGGCTTTGCTGGGCAGTTGTTGTCGTAGGCTTCGACGATGGTGGCCCTCAGGAATCCTGCCGCTGTTTCCAGGTCTTCCTTGGTGTTGAATCTAAATGGGGCTTTTCGTAGCTCGGCTTTCTGGTTTTCTCTCTAGCAATCCAAGTTAATCTTTCTTGGGTTGCGTCCCCATTTTATTGTGGATGTAAGCTTTTAATTATTTATTTTAAACTATTGCATATTAGCAAGAGTCACTCCAATAATTACATATACACTCAAACTTGTTGATCGAAAAAACTCAAACATTGACATAGCACTCGGTGGAGAGCGAAGAGAGGAAGGGAAGTGCTACTCACCAATTACATTCTCCAGCGCGAGGACCTGGCATAAGCAGTATTTGTAAGCCCAGGTGTTGTAGTTGCGCAAGTTCAGGTAGTCGATTAGCTGTTTTTTCTTTTTGTCTTACTGAATATTAGAGCAGAAGCCGATGTCGAGATCCATCATAAGGGTACGAATCTTGCCACCCTCCCAGCTCTTCCAAAGCCAGTACGGCGTGATGAAGCAGATCGCCTGCAAACAAAATGTCGAGTTAATATATACCGACGAATCAAAATACGGCCAATTAATTACCTGCAAAAACAGCACGAAACAAACCCACTAGTAATACGTGTGTTTTTTCACGTTGTCCGAGCGCGTTTTTGAATCGTCGAGAAAAGTTTCTGACATTTCCTTTTTGTCTGCCGAAAAACTCGTGTACGTACCGCCTACTAAAGAGTACGTATTGATAACATCTTTTGGTAAGTCTTTATAAAAAATGCAATTAATAGAGTCAATGAAATATTGACCCGCGGTGACCATAATGAAACATAATATTAGTATAATGCTGGTTAACACGCAATTCATGTGGAAAACTGTGCCACTAATTTTTACGCCCGAGATATTCACGAAACTTTTTAATGAATAAACTGTGTTTAGCATTTTGTTTGAAGAATAGGCCCACACACGCTTTCTAACGCATACGCGCTTATTGCGATCACCTGTCCGTGGGCGAAATAGCCTCGCGGCATCCAATCGGAGCGCGTCGCAAAGCAGGTCCGGGAGCTTTGTATGGGTCAAAGGTTTTAACGGCCCACTCAACTCCCTTTGAATACACCACCTCAGCCGCCAGTCACGATTCCCTGGGTTTATTGGTGTCCCTGGGTCCTGACCTGGTATGGGCTGTTAAATGGTCTGTTGTTTCCTGAAACTCCGGAAAGTGGATTTCCATCAAGAGTTTCAGTGTCTCGTTCATGTTTTCTGTATATCCCTCTTTTGGATATACAGATATCCCAGTTGGGAGCGGTTCTCTGTACTGAGAATTCAGTACAGAGTTTAGCCTGGAGGCTTCAGGGATACTCTCTATGCTTTCACAGAAATCTCTCCAGCTTTTGCGCTTGGCGATTACTATCGCTCAGCTATATTTTCGTTGGGAGTTTCTAAACAATTCCCAGTGTGTTGCAGAGCCTGTTCTTCTTGCTCTGTAGAATTTCCTTCTCACCTCTGATTTGAGCTTTGATAGCTCTTTGTTCCACCAGGGAACTTTAATCGAGTGATTCTTCGGCTTTGCTGGGCAGTTGTTGTCGTAGGCTTCGACGATGGTGGCCCTCAGGAATCCTGCCGCTGTTTCCAGGTCTTCCTTGGTGTTGAATCTAAATGGGGCTTTTCGTAGCTCGGCTTTCTGGTTTTCTCTCTAGCAATCCAAGTTAATCTTTCTTGGGTTGCGTCCCCATTTTATTGTGGATGTAAGCTTTTAATTATTTATTTTAAACTATTGCATATTAGCAAGAGTCACTCCAATAATTACATATACACTCAAACTTGTTGATCGAAAAAACTCAAACATTGACATAGCACTCGGTGGAGAGCGAAGAGAGGAAGGGAAGTGCTACTCACCAATTACATTCTCCAGCGCGAGGACCTGGCATAAGCAGTATTTGTAAGCCCAGGTGTTGTAGTTGCGCAAGTTCAGGTAGTCGATTAGCTGTTTTTTCTTTTTGTCTTACTGAATATTAGAGCAGAAGCCGATGTCGAGATCCATCATAAGGGTACGAATCTTGCCACCCTCCCAGCTCTTCCAAAGCCAGTACGGCGTGATGAAGCAGATCGCCTGCAAACAAAATGTCGAGTTAATATATACCGACGAATCAAAATACGGCCAATTAATTACCTGCAAAAACAGCACGAAACAAACCCACTAGTAATACGTGTGTTTTTTCACGTTGTCCGAGCGCGTTTTTGAATCGTCGAGAAAAGTTTCTGACATTTCCTTTTTGTCTGCCGGAAAACTCGTGTACGTACCGCCTACTAAAGAGTACGTATTGATAACATCCTTTTGGCAAGTCTTTATAAAAAATGCAATTAATAGAGTCATTGAAATATTGACCCGCGGTGACCATAATGAAACATAATATTAGTATAATGCTGGTTAACACGCAATTCATGTGGAAAACTGTGCCACTAATTTTTACGCCCGAGATATTCACGAAACTTTTTAATGAATAAACTGTGTTTAGCATTTTGTTTGAAGAATAGGCCCACACACGCTTTCTAACGCACACGCGCCTATTGCGACAGTTAGCAAACGCGAGCAGAAGGCAGGCGCGGTGAGAATAATCAATAACTGATGCTGAGGCTCTCCTTTCAAGTAAAATATTTATTTACTTTTGATCAATTTACGTTTGATATCTCGATAACGGATAAATATACTACGGTTAGGTTTGCTGTTTACTGAGGTTTTATACGTACTGATGAACGCACAACGAAGAATATAAGTCGCAGGACTTGTCGCGCTTCCTGTTGCGCACCACCCTCTTGATCACCTGTCCGTGGGCGAAATAGCCTCGCGGCATCCAATCGGAGGCGTCGCAAACCAGGTCCGGGAGCTTTGTATGGGTCAAAGGTTTTAACGGCCCACTCAACTCCCTTTGAATACACCACCTCAGCCGCCAGTCACGATTCCCTGGGTTTATTGGTGTCCCTGGATCCTGACCTGGTATGGGCTGTTAAATGGTCTGTTGTTTCCTGAAACTCCGGAAAGTGGATTTCCATCAAGAGTTTCAGTGTCTCGTTCATGTTTTCTGTATATCCCTCTTTTGGATATACAGACATCCCAGTTGGGAGCGGTTCTCTGTACTGAGAATTCAGTACAGAGTTTAGCCTGGAGGCTTCAGGGATACTCTCTATGCTTTCACAGAAATCTCTCCAGCTTTTGCGCTTGGCGATTACTATCGCTCAGCTATATTTTCGTTGGGAGTTTCTAAACAATTCCCAGTGTGTTGCAGAGCCTGTTCTTCTTGCTCTGTAGAATTTCCTTCTCACCTCTGATTTGAGCTTTGATAGCTCTTTGTTCCACCAGGGAACTTTAATCGAGTGATTCTTCGGCTTTGCTGGGCAGTTGTTGTCGTAGGCTTCGACGATGGTGGCCCTCAGGAATCCTGCCGCTGTTTCCAGGTCTTCCTTGGTGTTGAATCTAAATGGGGCTTTTCGTAGCTCGGCTTTCAGGTTTTCTCTGTAGCAATCCAAGTTAATCTTTCTTGGGTTGCGTCCCCATTTTATTGTGGATGTAAGCTTTTAATTATTTATTTTAAACTATTGCATAATAGCAAGAGTCACTGCAGTAATTACATATACATGTGCTTTGTACTTACTGTACTTGTAGTTTTGCGCGTTGCGCGTATATTGGTGAATCGTTGGTAGACGGTGTTCCCACTAAAATTATTTTATGGTAGATCCCTTACGTGCTCCGGGAACTGAACACGTTCGAGGGTTTTATGGCAGGTCCCTATGCGTGTCTCGGGTGCCGAGCACGTTCGAAGGTTCTAAGGTATGTCTCGTACGTGCTTCTGAGACAGGACTTTCTAGAAGGTTCGAGAACATTCTAGAAAGCCGAGGTGGAAAGTTCTGGACGGTTCGAGAACGTTCCGAGATGGAATATACTGGAAAGTTCGAGAACGTTCGGGAGATGGAAAATTCTAGAGTGTTCGAGAAAGAAAAAATTTAAATATGACGGCTGGAGGACGTTACACTAGCGATGAATGTCGCACGGCAACAAAAAGTTTGGTCGCGCGATAAGAGTCGCGGTACGGGCGAGCAGCGACTACTCGTACGTGATATACAGGGTGTCCCATTTAACTTGAGACAACTAAATATTTCGAAAAATAAGCATTGTACTAAAAAATGTCCCAAATAAACTTTTAATATTATCAAGCAATTATTTCCTCAATGTCAATGTGCGATGTACAACGTCCGGCAAAGATGTCCGTTGTACGTCGGATGTATCTGTCCTATTTGGGTTATGGTAAATGCCATAAAAAAGTCTGCAATTAAAATTATTACAAATTAGTGTATACTTAAAAAATTATATATATATATAAAATGAACTTACCTAAAACACATTATAAGAATACATACAACAATTAATATTATTGGAATTATTATCATTAAAAAAATTTCTGACAACTTTTGTTTAAAAATATCATTATTATAATAATTATTTTTTGTTTCGTTGTTTATTCTTTTAATTGAATGCATAGTATCTGAAAAAATAAGTAATCAATTATACATATTTATAATTAGAGAAAGTTTGTTAAAGGAGGGAGCCTCGTATGAATCGCTAAAACAAAGATGATTTTTAGGAATTTTTTTTGAAGAAACAATGCAACAGATCTTTTTAAAACTGTTTGGTGTTTTATAACATATATTGTAGGATGTTAAAATGATAATATAAGTTTAATAGATAAAAGACTAAGAATACAAAGATAACGTGCGCTTCGATACTTCTTTTCAATTCGGCGGTTACGTGGCTAAAGCTCAACGGCTAATAATGTGCCGCGCCGCTCTCGGCAAAAGACAAAACGCGTATACAAGTCGCTCAAGGTGGACACGCACAACATATTTACCTTAAACCTAATGAATCGTTACTACATATATTAAAAAATAAAAAAATTTTTTTTGTTTAAAAATAATTGATTATAGAGCCACTATAAACAAATGTTGACCCACCCTCGTCACTGGAGTTGTGAATTGGCGGGAGTTGTAGCGTCTTTTGCACTCGTTTGAAACAAAAAAAAAAAAGTTTTTTTTTCTATGAAATTATCTAGTCGATGAACCTAAAAAATAAGTAAAAAGTTGAAAATTGAAAAAATGGCAGCACTTTAAAAAAAATTGCGATTTTGACCCACAAAATGTCACTTTATGCAATAAAAATTGTTTAAATTAATTATTTTACTAATTTTATAGGTTCATCGACAATTTATATTATTAAACTACATGTATACGCAGAGACAACTCGATTGATCGAATAGTTTTTGAGTAATCTTTCCCGCCAATTGCCAAAAACTGGTTTCGAGAAAAACGCGTTTAAAATTTTCGGTATTAAAAAGTTAAAAAAAAAATGTAACAACAAGTTTAAAACTGAGGCTTTGATTTCCTGCTTTTTCGAATTTCACACTTTGCTTGCACTCTGACATAAGTACTTCCGAAAACGCACCAAAAACAGTTACAAATTCTATAATCTTATATCTTATGTTACCGTTGACCAACCGCCTCGCCGCGCGTTTGGACTCCTTAAAACTTCGAATTTTGTTCTGTAAATTTGGAAATATATTTTCTACATGGATTATTATTGATTAAAGCAAAAAAAAATTTTTCAAATTTCTTAACCGGTTACACGAGGCTCCCCTTTCAAGTAAAATATTTATTTACTTTTGATAATATCTCGACGGATGAATATATACTACCGGTTATGAGGTTTTATTCGTACTGATGAACGCACAATGAAGAATATAAGTCGCAGGACTTGCGCTTCCTGTTGCGCACCACTGAGGCGTCGCAAAGCAGGTCCGGGAGCTTTGTATGGGTCAAAGGTTTTAACGGCCCACTCAACTCCCTTTGAATACACCACCTCAGCCGCCAGTCACGATTCCCTGGGTTTATTGGTGTCCCTGGGTCCTGACCTGGTATGGGCTGTTAAATGGTCTGTTGTTTCCTGAAACTCCGGAAAGTGGATTTCCATCAAGAGTTTCAGTGTCTCGTTCATGTTTTCTGTATATCCCTCTTTTGGATATACAGACATCCCAGTTGGGAGCGGTTCTCTGTACTGAGAATTCTGTTTAGCCTGGAGGCTTCAGGGATACTCTCTATGCTTTCACAGAAATCTCTCCAGCTTTTGCGCTTGGCGATTACTATCGCTCAGCTATATTTTCGTTGGGAGTTTCTAAACAATTCCCAGTGTGTTGCAGAGCCTGTTCTTCTTGCTCTGTAAAAAATTTATTAAAATATATTATAAATAGCGGCTAAAATGATTTCAATTCCATTAAACAATGAAAAGATGAATGGACTATATTCACATATTTTCAATTGTCTAACGAAAGTGACATCACCTTACCAAGGTATCTTCCTTTTTTTCTTTTCGCAGCGATAAACGCGTGTGGTCGAGCATGCGTGCGTGCGTGCGTGCGTGCGTGCGTCCGTCCGTGCGTGGGGAGCGTTAGGAGCGGCACTATTTGATTATGAGTGGGTTCTTCCCTCTATTTATTAAAATTTTAAAAAATTTATTAAAATATATTAAAAATAGCGGCTAAAATGATTTCAATTCCATTAATCAACGGACATATGAATGGACTATATTCACATATTTCCAATTGTCTAACGAAAGTGACATCACCTTACCAAGGAGAATATCCTTCTCACCTCTGATTTGAGCTTTGATAGCTCTTTGTTCCACCAGGGAACTTTAATCGAGTGATTCTTTGGCTTTGCTGGGCAGTTGTTCTCGTAGGCTTCGACGATGGTGGCCCTCAGGAATCCTGCCGCTGTTTCCAGGTCTTTCTTGGTGTTGAATCTAATGGGGCTTTTCGTAGCTCGGCTTTCAGGTTTTTTCTGTAGCAATCCAAGTTAATCTTTCTTGGGTTGCGTCCCCATTTCATTGTGGATGTAAGCTTTTAATTATTTATTTTAAACTACTGCATATTAGCAAGAGTCACTGCAGTAATTACATATACATGTGCTTTGTACTTACTGTACTTGTAGTTTTGCGCGTTGCGCGTATATTGGTGAATCGTTGGTAGACGGTGTTCCCACTAAAATTATTTTATGGTAGATCCCTTACGTGCTCCGGGGACTGAACACGTTCGAGGGTTTTATGGCAGGTCCCTATGCGTGTCTCGGTTGCCGAGCACGTTCGAAGGTTCTAAGGTATGTCTCGTACGTGCTTCTGAGACAGGACTTTCTAAAAGGTTTGAGAACATTCTAGAAAGTCGAGGTGGAAAGTTCTGGACGGTTCGAGAACGTTCTGAGATGGAATATACTGGAAAGTTCGAGAACGTTCGGGAGATGGAAAATTCTAGAGAGTTTGAGAAAGAAAAAATTTAAATATGACGGCTGGAGGACGTTACACTAGCGATGAATGTCGCACGGCAACGAAAAGTTTGGTCGCGCGACAAGAGTCGCGGTACGCGCGAGCAGCGACTACTCGTACGTGATATACAGGGTGTCCCATTTAACTTGAGACAACTAAATATTTCGAAAAATAAACATTGTACTAAAAAATGTCCCAAAGAAACTTTATATATTATCAAGCAATTATTTCCTCAATGTCGACGTGCGATGTACGTACAACGTCTGGCAAGGATGTCCGTTGTACATCGGATGTATCTGTCCTATTTGGGTTATGGCAAATGCCATAAAAAAGTCTGCAATTAAAATTATTACAAATTAGTGTATACTTAAAAAATTATATATATGTATAAAATGAACTTACCTAAAACACATTATAAGAATGTATATTAAAATTAATATAAGTGGAATCAAAATGATAAAAAAAATTTCCCATTTTTTTTCAAAACTTATATTGTTATTTCTATTTTTTGTTTCGGTATTTTCTTTAATCATTGGATGCATTGTACCTAAAAAAATAAGTAATCAATTATACATATATGTATAATATATTTATAATACCTAGGGTTCAGCCTTTCTTGTAGTAGGGTGGGGTAAATCCTATCAGGTCCGGGAGCTTTGTACGGGTCAAAGGTTTTAACGGCCTACTCAACTCCCTTTGGATACACCACCTCAGCCGCCAGTCACGATTCCCTGGGTTTATTGGTGTCCCTGGGTCCTGACCTGGTATGGGCTGTTAAATGGTCTGTTGTTTTCTGAAACTCCGGAAAGTGGATTTCCATCAAGAGTTTCAGTGTCTCGTTCATGTTTACTGTATATCCCCTTTTTGGATGCTTAAGACATCCCAGTTGGGAGCGGTTCTCTGTAATGAGAATTCTGTTTAGCCTGAAGGCTTCAGGGATACTCTCTATGCTTTCACAGAAATCTCTCCAGCTTTTGCGCTTGGCGATTACTATCGCTCAGCTATATTTTCGCTGGGAGCTTCTAAACAATTCCCAGTGTGTTGCAGAGCCTGTTCTTCTTGCTCTGTAGAATTTCCTTCTCACCTCTGATTTGAGCTTTGATAGCTCTTTGTTCCACCAGGGAACTTTAATCGAGTGATTCTTCGGCTTTGCTGGGCAGTTGTTCTCGTAGGCTTCGACGATGGTGGCCCTCAGGAATCCTGCCGCTGTTTCCAGGTCTTCCTTGGTGTTGAATCTAAATGGGGCTTTTCGTAGCTCGGCTTTCAGGTTTTCTCTGTAACAATCCAAGTTAATCTTTCTTGGGTTGCGTCCCCATTTTATTGTGGATGTGTGTCTAAGGGCCGGTTGTTCCAACTTCTAGGTAGATTTATCCGTCAGTTATTTATTAATAAATATCAGTAATCCTTACTCAATAGTTGGAATACCAAGTAAAATTACATCTTGGTAATAACGATAGAGGTAATTTTACTTGGTATTCCAACAACTGAGTAAAGATTACTAATATTTATTAATAAATAACTGACGGATAAACTTACCAAGAAGTTGGAACAACCGGCCCTCGGAGTTAAGCGAATTGTCCTCCTCGGCCGGGCGTATTCGCCCTTATGACGGACGTGTAAAACGTCACACTGGATTACCAGTGTTTATGGCTTTCAGTGACGTCTCGCCAACGAGGCAAGCAAATTGGGCACTCTTGGAGTCCCTTTTCTTGCTACTCCTGGTGACAATCCAGTCACTGGTTGTCAGGCCCGTATTTTGTAATCTGAGGAACTTCAGAGTTTCCTCAGTGGTGATATCGGATTCCTCTATGTGCACCACCATTCGATGTCGCTTTTGCAACTCGTCGATTGGCATTACACACAGAGAGGTTTCCCCAATTTTTATGTCAGAAGAGAGGCTTTTGAGCCATCCCTCTGAATATTCATCGGCACATCCGAAGAGTGCGCCATCTTTTACCCAGGAGCTTGTAAGGTTAGGGGCTTTTTCCTTCCCCATCAATTCGAGGATACGCCCTCTGATCAGTTTCCTGGCTGATCAGGCTCTCCTCTTCAGCTCCTATCTTTTTCTCGGGGTAGCTGTTCATAATGACAGCTATCCTGACCAGTTCTTTGGTCGCCTGGGCATACGACCCTTGACACGTAGTCTTGGATCGGTCTCTTGCCCTGGTGATTTTCTAAAGGACTGGGGGTTCCTTGCTCTGGCCTGGCACGTTTTGCAGCGTCAGCCGAAGGTCGTGCCCCCTTGTCCTGTGTTTTTGGCGTGACCTCAGATGGAGTTGATTTAGCCTTGGCGACTTCCCCTTTCATCCGAGGTTGCTTTTTGTAGCGGCGTCTAAGTGCGCCGCTATATTTAATGCGTGTTTCGGGGCAGACTCCATATGAGCTTTCCTTTGCGTCGGATTTGCTCTCTAGTCGTTCACCCCCGTGAGAGCCCTCACGCCCTGGATTTCGACAATTAATTAATTATGATTAATTAATAAATTAACAATTATTACGATTTATTTTATTTTATGTTAAAAATAATACAATTTTAAGTTTTATTCATAAAGTATCTATGGTATGGTATATATTCGTAGAACATTCACAGAATATTCCATGCTGTATGGGCACCGAGAGTATGAACCAAATATGTATTTGATGTATGTGATATGTATTTGATTAATATGAATTTTAACACTAATATTGTCACTAAATATTTTTACCTTACTTTTGGTGAAATTAGTTATCGCCAATTAATTCATTTTCTTCACAATTAATTACCAAACCATTAATTCGTTGATTGGCTATCGCATCGCTTCTTGCCACGTAGTTTTAGTACATTGAAAGAATATTCTAATATTTTCAACAAATATTTATAAAATGTTTATAGAATGTGTTTGTGTTATTTGAATTTATTATCTATTCCTAAATATTTAATTTTATTGGCTAATGTTGCAGTCATAATATTTGTATTTATGGCTTGAAATATCGCGAGCGACGTCTATAGTATAGTATATAGCAGCACTCGGAATTAGTTGCACATTTCGGGCCGATTCCCGAGACAATAGCCGCGTTCAGCAGAACAACTGCTGAATTGTCGTCTAGTCATCACTTAACGTTGATTTGTTGGTCTAAAAGTAAGAGTCAATCACGTTCGATTGCTACCAAGCAATTTGTTCTGCTGAACGCGCCCAATGTCTCCTGTTCCCCCACTACCGCCCAGCCGCTGGCGGCCGAGCCGCCGATAGCTCTGGCTCAAGAGCGTTTTACATAAGAAATAGGCTGGGTTGTTGAAGCATCTCTCAGGAAATCGTAACATTTTCTTCGCTACATAAATAATGTTTATTTTTATTAATAATTAAATATATATATATTATGTATTAATAAAAATAAACATTATTTATGTAGCAAAGAAAATGTTAGCGCTGGTATACATATAGTATATACTGTAACGTTGCCGTTTTATGGGCCCGAAGAACGGGCGGAACGCAACAATAATATCCTTACCTTGATAAATAAGAGCTACCGAGTGCCGAAATCTCCCCGAGTGGTATAGGATAGATTTTAAGAACCTGTAATTAATTAGCGTGATTTTTAATGTATGTCGGCGCTTCATCGAGTTGCTTGGAAGATCGACGGGCGGAGAGGAGGCCACGGCAGAGCAGGGCGGGAACCTTGGCGAAACGAAAGGACATTCGGCCTCCCGCCTGCCGTCAAAGAGAGAGAGAGAGAGAGAGAGAGAGAGAGAGAGAGAGAGAGAGAGAAGCTGCGCTGAGCGAACAGAATACCGATGAGATTGCCGCTATATTTTTCTTGTCGCAAACTGCGAATTTCGCGAGGATTCCGTGGCGTCGCGAGGTCGTTCGCTCGGTAGTTAGTGTCTCGCGTTTGGTGAGTCCCTTTTTGGCCAAAGGTCGCGACGCATAAGCTAACACTGTCGACCAAACTTTCTTAGTGAATTCTTGTCGCGAATTTGTAGTTTCGGTGAGATTTTCAGGCCTCAGTGAAGATAAATCGAGCGAGCGAAATCGGGCGTACCCGCGAGTGTAATGTACCGCGTTCGTAAATAGGAATGGCGTGTATAACGTGTTTGAGACACCGGGGAGATCGCGGCGGACGTAATCAGCTGTTTGTGCCGTCCGTGTGTGTGGCGTAAGTACGAGAGAGATAGCGCGCGGGAATTGTGCCGCGTATTATAATTATGTAGCGTGTGTGTGACTGTCGATTCAAGTAGATGTAATTCCGTGTTGTGTTGTCCGTCTCGCTCACGTTAAAAATTCGCGTCAGCGTATCGCGTCTGTGAACCGTATTTAGCAAAGTCCGGTTTCGTTAGTTATTAAGTAAGGCCGCGTCAGTCTACCGCGTTTCCGTACTCGGTAGTTCCGCTACCTTTTACGTTTCGCGTGCCAAATTCGAATTAATTAGTATTATTAGTATTAATTAGTTTAGTATTAATTAGTTATTATTAGTATTAATTATTTTTGTTTATATTTTGAACAGCTGCGCATATTGTAAAACATCGGAGATTGATCTCACTCGAGATCCGCCGCTAGGCTTATTAATTTTGTGTTGTTCGAACCGTCTCAGATGGTATCACATTTCTCGACGGTAAACCGTAATTTTTCGCATTTTTTTCGCTGTCAACTATCAATTTTTTTTGTATTCAATCTGTTATTCTTTTTTCTTTTTCGTACTTCTTTTTATTATTTTTGTTATTATCAAGTTCCTTGATTTCCAATAAATCTATTATTATTTACTTTTATTTTACAAACGCCCGTGTATTATTTCTTTCATGTGTTCCGTTGTGTTTGTTTCGATCTTAACTCGTTATTTTGCGCACCCAGCACACCGCCCTGCCCCTCCACCGTTGGGTTAAATTTGCCGAGCCCGTCGCTGCCGAATCGGACATTGTGGTGCCGTGAGAATTTAGACTTCGTGATCGGAAAGACTGCGTGGAGTAGAGTTGACGCTTCCACGGACCTAAAGGACGGAGTGTTACTTGAAAAAGGTGAAGCACGTGTTCAGCCATATTTATATAGGCCACTGGTACTGCCATCTCTTAGTATTTCACAATACTTTGCTTGAATAATACATAATAGAATGATAATTAAATAAATCTAAAAAAATATTTAATCAAAAAATTAACAAAAATAAACAAAATTTAATAAAATATGAATTATAGATATTTATAACACATTTAATAAATATACATAAATAAGTATACAAAAATAAACATAATTTACTGTCCTGCAAATAATATTAATTTATTAAAATATTGTCTTTTGCTTACATTATTATCAGTTTGTTTTGCAATATAAAAGTACCGTGTTTTTACGTATTTTATTATAACACTTTTAATTAAATTAATTCTATGACATATTAAGAAGTTTTGATCATTTGAATGTGTTAATAATTCTTTAAATATATTTATCATATTTAAATTTGAAAGTACAGTTTGTGTAATACAGTGAACGGAATATTTCGAATTTGAAGTTATATTATTTTCTTTTATGGTAAATCTGATAGCCTTTTCCGTTTCAAGGCATATTTTTATTACACTACTTGAAGGATATGTTAAACCACCACGATCATCAAATAGATAGCAGCACTAATGGCCCATATAAATATGGCTGAAGGTGGTTTAGAAGTCAAATCCCCCCCGCACCAGTGCTTCACTCCCCGCGTCCATAATATCCCATAATGCTCCGTCCTTCAAGTCCGTGGACGCTTCTGCGTCTGGCGCCCTCCTTCGTGTCGCGTTTTCGCGTACTTCGGCCCATGATGTAAGAAGATAGGTGTACCATTGCGCATAATGGCAGCCGTATGACGTCAGCATGATAGGACAGCCAATCAAACGTGGTCCAAAATGCATCCGCGAAATTCTAATATAGAATTATCATATTATTAAAATGTAATTAAAATTTATAAAAATATCTTATGAAAATAATAAATTTGCAATATAAAATACAGTAGCAATAAATGACAATTACCCACAATAATAAATAATATCAATTAATAAATATTATATAGAAAATTAAGTGTTTCCAACACAAATGTGTGAATACATATATTTAATATCTCTTATGATATCTCGTATGATCAGTACGACTTATACAATTCTTTACACAACACGTTGGCATAGTTTTTAAATATCTTTTAATATTATTATATTTAATAACCTTCGGTGTCAACCGTGTCAACATATTTTGGCAGCCATATTACTTTTTAGCATTTTGGACCAATTCCTGATTGGTCGAAGAGCGATCATTACTTTGGACGACTGCGCATTCACGGCAATGGTACACCTATCTTCTTACATCATGCTTCGGCCCGTAGCGGCGGTAGCTCTCATTTACTCGCGTCCAATCATCAAACGCTTCGCGTTTTCATCTATAGGCGGCAAAATACGTCGTAATACATATAGGCCAGTATTCATAGTCGCTTCTTATATTTAAGATCTTCTTAAGTCGTCATTATCGTCATCTTAAGATACTAATGACTTTTTGATTGGTTCGTAGCATTTCAAGACAATACTTAAAACAGTCTTAAATATAAGAAAAAACTATGAATACCGGCCATAGATGTCTGTAGATAATGTTTTAGATGCCCGACAAAAACAGTACGTAAAATCCACGTCATTGCCATGTGGATCAGTATCGTGGAATCCACATGGATATTTGAGTGAATAATAAACGTTGTTTTATTATTGATCTAATAAACGTTTATAGGCGTCTATAAGATGTCTATTAGACGTTTTTTCGACCTATATTTTTCACTGGATATAGAATAATATTGTCTTGTTCAATTCACAAGTAAACACAACGATTACCTCGATTGATCAATTATTATTTTTAGTAGAAATTTCCACATGAAATCAACATTGATATTTCGAGATTAAAGTACTTCGATATAGTGATGAAAAAAGAACGTTGCATCCATATGAATAATTCGTGTGGTTAAATGGTTAAATCTACATCTACGTAGTCGAATCCACGTAAATTACGTGGATTCGACATGGATATGACGTAACTGTTTTTGTCGGGTGTGCCACATAAAATTAGACTTATAATTACAATAAGTTCTAAATTTATTAAAATTAGGCTGCACTCTATTTCTAAGTTTTATTTACAAGAGATCTTAAAACCTGTACGAAAAAGACATCAATTAACAAAACAGATATTATTTTATAGAGAGTGAAGTACAATAATAATAAGTATGTATTAGGTGTGAAAATTAATTCGGTGCTTTTACATTGAATGCTTTATGAATTTATTTTAAAATTAAACATTTTTCCGCTCTTTTGCGATTTGCAAATGTTTATCCCTATATTTTCAACTATACTAATACTCTATGCTTTGAAGCAGGCGATATAATCTTATAAAACAGCAGTAAACAATGGCGTTCGAAAAGCAACATTTGAGACACTGCATTATCTTCATGTTTCAATTTTAAAAAATGCTGCTGAAGGCAGTGCCTTCTGGCTACGGAACTAGACAAATAATTTTGCAATACGACAACACTCGACCATATGCCACAAAGAGGACGAAGGATGTCATCTATACATTGGGCTGGGAAATTCTCCCTCATGCAGCTTATTCACCAGATCTAGTCCCGTCTAATTATCACCTATTTCGGTCGTTCCAACATCGCCACGGAAATGATTTGTTCCGCTCTGGGTGAAGGCGCTGTGACGTATATAACGTGCAAAAAATGGTACCAAATGGTACAGAAGTTTTGAAATGGAAATTTTGATCTTTCGGATCGAGACCGTCCAGGCCAACCAAAAAAAGTTTGAAGACGAGGAACTCGATCAACTATTAAATGAAAACTCTGCTCAAACTCAAAAGGAGCTGGCATTACAACTTGGAGTTACCCACCAATGCACATCTTTGCGCCTACATCAGCTCGGAAAAATTCATAAAATGGATAGATTTCGCATAATCTTAACTCGGAAAACAAAGAGCGAAGATTTGACACAGCTATGTCTTTGCTGATCCGGTTTAAAAGAAAAGATGATTTTTTGCACAAAATCATTACGGGTGACGAAAAAATGGATATTGTATGATAACCCTAAACGCAGAAAATCGGGAGTAAGTCCCGGTCAACCGTCGACATCGACTCCGAAGCTCAATATTCATGCCAACAAGATTTTGCTGTGTATCTGATGGGATATAAAGGGTGTAGCATACTATGAGTTGCTGGAAATCCTGGCCAGACTATTAAGTTAAAAGTTGACCAACTCTCTTTTGGCAACTGCAATGGCCAAGCGCAACCAGAAATAGCATTTTTCCATTAGTAGTTGCCATCCTTCACAATTGGCAACGGGGTATTTGCATCTCATTGTAGAATGGCATTTACTGCAGAGTATTACCAACTTATCCGTTTGAGCGATGCATTGGAGCAAAAGAGACCGTATACGGGCTACGGAACTAGACAAATAATTTTGCAGCACAACAACGCTCAACCATATGCCGCAAAGAGGACGAAGGATGTCATCTATACATTGAGCTGGGAAATTCTCTCTCATGCAGCTTATTCACCAAATCTAGCCCCGTTCAATTATCATCTATTTCGGTCGTTCCAACATCACCTGGCTGATATGCATTTTAAAATAGTCGAAGATGTCCGAGAAAGTTTTGATGACTTTATCGAGTTAAAATAGCCAAGTTTTTTCCGCGAAGGCATTCGTCAGCTGCCCGATAGATGGAACAAAGTCATCGAAAATAATGGAAATTATTTCGAACATTAAACTTGTACTTAACTTTTTGTGAATAAACTTTGAATTTTATGATAAAAAGCATCGAACTTAACTTGTGTGTGTGTGTGTGTGTGTGTGTGTGTGTGCACACCTAATAATAAATATAATAAGTGTAATAAAGTAATAAGTATAATAAATAAATATAAGTATAATGTACGTGAGTGTGTATAATAAACATTTATTTTATTTTTTATTTTTTATTAAAATATATATTTATTTTATTTTCCTATTAATAAATGTGTTTCTTTTGTTATATTACTTCTTTTATTATAGTTTCCATGTATATTCCCAATCAAAACATCCTATGGACATACAGTTTATATCCATTTTAAGTCTTCACGTCCATGGACATATAAATTATATCCTATGAATATACGTTCATGAACGATTAGTGGATATTCGATTACGGATATTTTATAGATGTCTATTTCAAGTACGTCATAGATCCGTCTTGAACGGATCATATATGGACGTGAGTAGTACGTCTGATAGATGTGAGAATTATTTCAGGCCGGCGTCACATAGAACCCGTAATCCGTAATCCGCACCGGAAGTCCGCAAAAGTTACTAAGGATTGCGTCCGTAACGTTACGTGTGTTTTTTCTCCTTGTGTCCCATGGAGCCGTAAATACACACGTAACGGTATTACTATTTTTTATTTAACAGATTATAATTATTTATTTGTATTTTATTCATAAGAAAACTACAGAATATATTATAATTTTAACAAAAATTTTAATTAAATCGTCAAATTTAGTTAAATAAATAAAATTAAAAAAAGCATTACTAGTAATAACTAGTAACTTTTAGTAACTTTTACGGAAATTTCATGGAATTACGGCTCCATGGGACACAAGGAGATAAAACACACGTAACGTTACGGACGCAATCCCTAGTAACTTTTGCGGACTTCCGGTGCGGATTACGGATTACGGGTTCTATGTGACGCCGGCCTAATCAGCACCGAAAGTCCGCAAAAGTTACTAGGGATTGCGTCCGTAACGTTACGTGTGTTTTATCTCCTTGTGGGCCACTTTTTCCAACGTCGGTTAACTTTAACCGACTGAGGGCCACTTTTTCCAACGTCGGTTAAGCCTAACCGTCCGTTAACTTTTCAGAATAGCCAACTTCGAAACTTGTAACTAAAATACACGTCATCGATTCTAACTGATCCTAACCTGTAATCTTTTAGCACGGTGACGGCACGTTAAATACACAATAAAAAGAAAGTGATATAAAAGTGAAAGAGTATATAAATATATTAACAATTAAAAATAGATAACAATGCAACGATCAAGAAACTTCACAACTAGTGATAAAAATAGTTTATTAGACATTATTTTTTTATATCGACACATAATAGAAAATAAAGAATGCAATAATAATATAATTTTAAAAAAAGATGAAACGTGGGCAAATGTTACAAAGGAATTTAATGCACGTAATACGATACAACGAACAGAAAAAAATTTAAAATATTTTCTTTGACATGCTTCAAAGTAACCTGCAATTATTAAATTTGTAGATACATAATTTCATATTATATCTTATTTGTAATAATTTCATATATATATATATATATATATATATAATATATATAATTCATTTCAATATTACCTTTTAAAATATTCTAAAATTAATTTTTCTCGTTCATTATTATTATTTCTAGAATTTAAATCAGCATTTTGTATTTGTATAATAGTATTATCACATTGTTCAGAATTACTAATTAAGTTTGAATTATGTTCCTGTTGGGCAATATTATGCAAAACGGCTGTTGCTATTATAATAGGAAATGTATTTTCAACTGTGCGACATCGCATTCCAATTGATAAAATAGCAAATCTTCTTTTCCAAATGCCAAAACATCTTTCAATTCTTGTACGTGTTCGAATTTGAGCTTCATTATATAAATGTTCTTCTGGTGTTGTGGGATGTAACAACGGTGTCATTAAATATGGTAGATTTGGATACCCAGAATCTGCAAGAAGTAAACTGTCACCAAATGTATGTGCATCAAATAAGGTTTTAATTCTAGAATGATTAAAAATTGTAGAATCATGTGTTGATCCTGGCCAACGTGCTACAATATCAATTATTTCTAATTTGGCATTTATTATGACTTGCACATTTATAGAAAAAAGCCTTTTCTATTGCGATATAATTCGCAATTTTCTCCTCCTAAAATACAAATATATTATTTGTTAATTACAAATATATAATTTTGTAAGCTAAGAATAAGTTCAAGTATTACATACCAAATGATTCCACTTTAATATGTGTGCAATCCATACAACCAATAACACGAATAAATTTGGCTACTTTGAAAAATTTTTGTTCATTTTCTCGAATTTCCTCAGATAAAAGAGGTAATTTTATAAAATCGTTTCGTAATGCAGCAATCTCAGGAGATACTCTATGAATAATTTTGTGAGCGCTTGTTTCACTAATTCCACAAAAATCAGCAGCTGTTATTAAAAAGCATCCAGTTGCATAAAATCTGAGTGCAACCAATAATTGAATGACTGGTGGAATAGCAGCATTACTGAAATAACACATAAAATGATATTAAAATATTGTTCATAGAAACGTAATTGTGTACACTTCTTTTTTGGAAAATTTATTTTATACTACTTGGTTTTGTATTTATAAATATTATTATTTATACCGATTAGTATTATATTGTATTTTATTTTCGATTTTTTGTAATAACATTTCAAAACTTTTTTTTGATATTACAAATCTTCTTTGAAAATCTTTTTCTTCACAAATATTAAAATAATTGTTGCGTAATTTTATAATATGTAATTTTTTGAAATTTTTTTTATTTAAATTATCACACTCATCACTTTCATCATTATAAAAATTGTCATATTCCGAAAACCAATTATCATTAATAATATCCATGACAGCAGCTCAACAGTTGTTTAGGTTATGAGAGAAATTTTCTCTTTCTACTACAATATTTTGTTCTTCATGTTGGCAATCCTGTAACAGTCGGTTAAAGTTAACCGACGTTGGAAAAAGTGGCCCTGATAACTTTTCAGAATAGCCAACTAAAAACTCGAAACTTGTATATACATATACATATACAAATTTCGAGTTTTTAGTTGGCTATTCTGAAAAGTTACCAGTCGGTTAAAGTTAACCGACGTTGGAAAAAGTGGCCCTGTGTCCCATGGAGCCGTAATTCCATGAAATTTCCGTTAAAGTTACTAAAAGTTACTAGTTATTACTAGTAATGCTTTTTTTAATTTTATTTATTTAACTAAATTTGACGATTTAATTAAAATTTTTGTTAAAATTATAATATATTCTGTAGTTTTCTTATGAATAAAATACAAATAAACAATTATAATTTGTTAAATAAAAAATAGTAATACCGTTACGTGTGTATTTACGGCTCCATGGGACACAAGGAGAAAAAACATACGTAACGTTACGGACGCAATCCCTAGTAACTTTTGCGGACTTCCGGTGCGGATTACGGATTACGGGTTCTATGTGACGCCAGCCTCAAACGTCCTATGGACGTTTGCGTCTGGACGTGCGTTGCCTTATGTGCGCGACTGTCATTTGTTAATAAGAGTGAAGGCTAGAGCACAGACTTTTACATAACGCATAAGGAAATCAACCAATTAGAGCCCTTCATTTCATCCCCACTTCTCTCCCTTGCGGATCTTGCATAGTGCATAAAGCATAATGCATAAGAGGTTGAAAAATCCGTAAGGATGAATTCTTATGTTATGTACACCAGGTCACACAAATGCCTTGACATATGAAGTTGCACGGGTGTCAAGGCATATCGAGTCGGCGTGTTCCGACTCTACATATTTTTACATCATGACTATGGTTATGAACACAGCAGCAAAGCTGTTTTGACTGTTTCAAAGCAACTGGAGCAATTGACAAATAAAGGTTAATATTTATAATATCAATCAATTGCTCCAGTTGCTTTGAAATAGCCAAAACAGCATTGCCGTTATGTTCATAACCAGTCATGATGTAAAAATATGTAGAGTCGGAACACGCCGACTCGATATGCCTTGACACCCGTGCAACTTCATATGTTAAGGCATTTGTGTGACCTGGTGTACAACAGAAACTGCGTTAATAAACTGCTTTGTGTAATTGTTCCTAACCTATTCTTGATAACGTATTGATGTATTGATGACAAATCAATGTCAAAAAGCTATTAATAAAAATAAAATTATATAGTTTACTTTACGTTAAACAGCAGATAAAAAAAGGTAATATATTGCAAAGTCTTTAATTTAATAAATATATATTTAATAAAACTATTAACACATTATACACAATTAATATCAATATTTTATATTAACAGAAAAATGGATCACAATTCATATTATTATGATTCTCAATATATACATGATGAAAATGAGAATCAAAGTTATAATAATTTTGAAAATGAGGATGAAAATATCAGTGACATCGAAAATCACAATGAAAAAGATGGAGATGCTTTACTCATCTCTTTAGTGCGTGACTATCCTTATTTATATAATAAAGAATTAACTGATTTTAAGGATTGTATTAAAAAGCAAAATGCCTGGATAGAAATAGGAATTATTATGAACATGAAAGGTATGTAATATTTTTATTTCTTCTTATTTCTTTATCAGTTATTTTCAAATAATATGTGTAAATTTATAAAGTAAATTTGTGTTATAAATATATTAATTTTGTGTAATTTATTTTAGCGGACGAATGTCAATCAAGATGGACACGACTAAGAGAGAGATACACACGAGAGAAAAAATTAAAACAAGAAGAAACGACTACTGGGAGCGGAGCTTCAAAAAGAAGGAGTTTTGAATTTTTCGAAACTATGCAATTTTTGGAACCCTTTATTAAGAGAAGAAGGTAACATTCTTTTTGTGTATGTTTTGCTTAGAAATTTTTATATAATGTAAATTTCTTATACTATTTTTTTTCTTTTAGAACAATGACTAATGTGCCTATCAAAACCGCATCTGCGTCGACAAAATGTGTCAATCTTCAAAAGTATGTGAGATACTAATATTTATTTAAAAACTTCTTGGGCATATCAATAATGAGTTTTCAATTTTTGTTATAGAAATTTTAGTTCATGTGTACGTAGCGGAAAAGAAAACTTCTCTTTACCAATCTCATCTACTTTACTTCAACAGTCTTCAAGAGATAACAAGACAACAATAGTTTCAGAACAGAAACTATTTAAAGTAGGCTCAAATAGTGGGAAACAAAACACATCTTCTGCAAATGCAGCTATTTTTGTTGAGCAATCTTTAATAGATGATAGAGAGGTGATGACAGAGAGAGATGCAAAGTAAGTATTTTCACAAACTTTCATTTAGGTTTCAAGGTTTTTTTAGTTTAAAAATTATATTGTTACAAAATTTGTATAATTTAATGTATATATTTGTTAAATATTTTTTCTGTACAACAAAAGTAAAATTAATGTTAATAATAAAAATAGTAAAGATACTTTTTACTTAATTAAGTAAGACTTCTCTTTACTATTAATATTATTTGACTATATGATACAACATACACACACAGTAATAATATATTTAAAATGCTTTATATTTTTTTAGTGACTTAACTTCGGATTTCTGTGGCAATGTATCTGATACTTCTTCTACATCATTAAATTCCACTGATATAAGAGAAAAGAGTTTAATTAGACAAGGAATAAAATTTAAAAAAAAGTCACAGCCGGATACTCTACAAAATACAATTTCTAAAGTTTCTTCTCTAATAGAGAACAGATTCCATTCAACAACTTCATCATTTTTAAAGCAAGAAATAGAAGAAGATGTGGCTTTTTGTCAACTAATATTATCTTCATTAAAAAGAATGCCTGAAAATAAAAGTAAAGAAAAAAAGAAAGAAATATTCCGCATTATATATGATATCTAATAATAATCAAAATTCTTAAGTGTGACTCAAAAGTGTCACAATTACGATGTGCAATTTACTGACAGTATATTTTTCTTTGTACAAACATTAAAAAACAAAAAACAATTTCAGTTTTGTTAATATTTTATCTTTTTAACATTTTAATTTTTGTTAACATTTAAAACATTTAATATTTTAAGTTTTATTAACATTGTAAACATGTTTTGTTTAAATATTTGTTTTTTTGCAAAATTATTAATAAGAGAAATAAACTTAACTGTATAAAGAAAAAAGAAAATTGCACTTTAAGTTTTGTTAACATTCTAAACATTTATTTTAATATTTTAAGTTTTATTAACATTGTAAACATGTTTTGTTTAAATATTTGTTTTTTTGCAAAATTATTAATAAGAGAAATAAACTTAACTGTATAAAGAAAAAAGAAAATTGCACTTTAAGTTTTGTTAACATTCTAAACATTTATTTTAATATTTTAAGTTTTAGTAACATTGTAAACATGTTTTGTTTAAATATTTGTTTTTTTGCAAAATTATTAATAAGAGAAATAAACTTAACTGTATAAAGAAAAAAGAAAATTGCACTTTAAGTTTTGTTAACATTCTAAACATTTATTTTAATATTTTAAGTTTTAGTAACATTGTAAACATGTTTTGTTTAAATATTTAAGTTTTGTTGCAAAGTATTAACCAGAGTACTAAACTAAAGAAATAAAAGAGAAAAGAAGACTGTAATGAGATAGAACAATATATTTATTATATTACATTTTTTATATATGTATAATAATATTGTAATTTTGTTGTTATATAATCTAAAGTATAAAATAAACTATTTCTACTAATTTTTTATTTCCTTTTTAATTTGTTGTCTTATAAAACAAATTGTCACATATATGTATTATTTATATCACATATAATGTATTATCACATATAATTTTTATTTATATTAAAATATTTCATAGATCATCATAATGCAGTCCTCTTTTAACATAGTCATACTGCCATAAAACTTCACCAGGTTGTGTCACGAAATAATCAGCCAATTTGTCTCTCTGCTTATATGCAATTGTAGTTGCATGATGCATCGAAGTAGGTGGAATGTCTCTAAATGCTTTTCCAACATCTCGCCGCCACTCTCCAAGAATGATATTGCCTGCTGCATCTTCCGAATCTATAAAATTTGGAGGGCAATACACTCTATTCTCTACTTGTGCAAGGTCTTCCTCAAATTTTATAAAATTATGCAAACATATTGTTGACATAACGACCGTGTCCACATATTTAGGATGCATATGAATTGGCTTTCGATAAATTCTCCACCTTGATGATAAAATTCCAAAGGTATTTTCGACAGTGCGTCTTGCTCTAGACAATCTAAAATTAATAAAATACATAAGAGAGAGATTAAAATAGATAGAAGTAATACACATGTTATTATTACATTATATATAATTATTATTATATTACAAGTATATAAAAAAATTACTAACCTGTAATTAAATATTTTCTTTTTTTCATTAAGTAATTTTCCAGAGTAAGGTCTCATTAGATTAGTACTAATTGGGAAACCACTGTCACCAAGAAAAACATATGGTAATTTAATGTTGCTTCCAGGAAGATTTATTAAATTTTTAGGAATATTTAATGTTCCTTCTTGTAGTGCTGAATAAATATCAGAAGACGTAAAAATGCCACCATCGCTATTGCCACCGTATGAGCCAACATCGACTAATGTAAACATGTATCTATAATCACATGCAGCCATCAACACAATACTATATGTCTTTTTATAATTGTAGAATAAACTCCCAGAATTGGGTGGCGCTTGTATTTCTATGTGTTTTCCATCGAAGGATCCAACGCAATTAGGAAAATTCCAATTTTCCAAGTAACCAGCGCTAATAGTTTTCCATTCTTCTTTGGTAGGCAAACGGAGATATATAGGTTGCAATATTTTTACTATAACTGAACATGTTTCGTGGATAATCTTCCGCACAGTTGATTCTCCACATCTAAAAGCCAGTGCAATGGACAGTATTTGATCACTAGTTGCTAAATATCTGCAAAAAAAAATGATTGATATATATGAATCTGCAAAAAAAATGATTGATATATATGAATAGAACAAAATACTATACACATTTGTAAAATAATTATATTACACATGTTTGCATTTTTTTTTTTCATTTAACAAAACACAAAATAAAAAAAATTAATAACTAAGTACCTTAAAGTTATGATCAACCGTTGCTCTGGATTAAAAGCTCGTTTGCTCACTTTGATCAAAAAAGGTTTTGTCATCTGTAGTAGTTGATAAAAAGTTTCTTTCCTCATTCTCACATATCGAAAAAAGATATCAGCATCATTATTTTTTAATTCATAAAAAAGATGCTCATAATCCCCAAATATAGGACGTGCAATATTGATAGGTCTAACCCACCACCTCCGATTTGACCACCTTTTTCTTCGTTTTTTTTCTCGTAACAAGGCCAATAAACATAATTCCAACACAGACAAAATGAGAAATTCATCATCCTCCATCATCTATACTTTGCTGTTCTGTGCTATTCTGTCCAATTATATATAGAAATTCAACACTTAAAAATATATAAATATATTGGTAACAAGAAATTATTCTTATATTCTTAATATATCATATTATTTTTACATCTACGTATAACAAACTATTAGTATTTGTTTAATTTGTATTAAAAATTGTAAATGCCAACTTATATGCATGAATTAAATAAACTAAAAAAATTAACTAACATTTTACTTTAAAAAATCCAGACATGTAATTTACACAAAAAATCTTTAATTAAATTAGATAAATATATATATTTAATAGAATAAAATTCTAAAAAATATTTACCTCCACATATGTAGTATTATATTTTTGAAATCCAAGAGTCTCCTTTCCAATTTCTGTTTAAGTACAGTGTTTCTTCCTATATAGAAACCTTCTTCAAACAATACTTTTGTTTCTAACGTATTCTGCTTTCATATATTTACACCACGTGTTAAGCACTTCAGAAAATTACTGTTATGTGTTATATTGCAATTAGATGATATAAAAGCAATTAACTTTTCGATGAACTGTCTTTTATTTGTAATTCGTCTTATGATTTAGCTAAGCAATATTATATCCGCACGTTTAAGACAGATTAACGAAACGCAAATAAAATAAATTGCAAGGTTAGTTAAAACGTGTGAAAGATCATTGGCCGATGCGTGGCGCTCGCAGCAACTCACGCGTTTATGCATAAAGTTTGTGCGTTGCTGTGAGTTATGTTATGCGTTATGTCTTATGCATTACGCATTATGTAAAAGCTTGTGCTCTCGGCTTGACTGTCATTCTATGTGTGATTCATTAACAAGGTGTGATCGTAGCAAGAAAGACCGTAGAAAGAAAACAGCAAAATCTGCATGGAAATATATACTTAATTGCAGAGAAGGAGGGCAACAGAGATTTTCCAATTCTTCAAGTAATAAAGATTGTGCAAGTAAGTATATTTTTTTATACGTTTGCAATCGGTTACTCCGTATCCCCCATTTATAACCTAAATAAATAATCTGAAACATAAAATGATTATTTCACAAAGCATCATGATTATACTTCTGATTATACTTTTATTTAAATATAAAAGTTAAACTTATCAAATAATATATCTCTTATTTCTTGCTCTATATAGTTGATTTATAATCTCCAGGCCTTCTAAAATCACATTTATTCCTGCATTTGATCAATTAATGATTTCCGCCCATAACCCGCAACGATAAATTTTTTACACGAAATACATATTCGCGAATTTCACTACCTGGTCAGTCGGGAATTGTCAGTTGCCAATATGTAGTTAAGGATATATTCTGTATTTATTAAAGTAAATTTTTATATTTATTTACAAATATATCATATATTGTTGTCGAAAAATTAATATAATTAAATAATGCTTTTATTGTAAAATCAAACTTTTTTCTGAGCCCTTATACTAAAACGCATTTTCAATTGTCATGCCTAGCTCATCAGAAGACACGAAAAATATTAATATCATCCCGTTACTAATTTCATCTCCAAGTTCACAAAGTGATAAGTTAAGTATGCCGAAAGTACGTAGTAAATATTATCAACGAGCAAAAAATGATACAATTTCTATTATATCCTTTCTTGAATCCGCGCACCGATTTCCTCATCAAGAACCGAGTACAAGTACAAGCAGTAAAGAAACGATTATAAATACAAGTAATGCTGCTGTTAATTTACTAAGCGAGACAAATCTTGAACAATTTACAGAGAAATTGAATATAAACGCTGCACTTATCGATTGTGATTATAATGATGATTTGACCAATGATTTTTATTTAAATGAAAGTAACTCAGATAACAATATAAATGATAATGATATAATAAACAACGATAATTCATTGGACCAGATAAAATCAAATGACATTAGTGATTCAGATACTTCTGTACATGAAAATGCCACAGAATATACAGAATCCTTTACATCAAAATTCGCCACATGGGCTTTAAAAAATAAAATTTCTCATTTTGCTATAAATGAATTACATGAATATTTTAAAGCCGAAATATCCGGAATTACCTATAGATGTGCGGGTTCTACTAAAATCCCCCCGAGATAAAAAAATATTAAAAGTTGTGGCACCGGGATATTATTATCATTTCGGATTACAAAAATGCGTAGAAAAATTATGCTTAAAACAAAAATTTAAAATACAATAATAATTGGTTATTGCTCTTTCTTAATTAAATTAAAAATCGTTTTAATATAAATAGCCAATAGAGCAAGAGCTGGATCGATTTGCTCAAAAATTCCTTTTATTTATAAAATTCTACAGACGTTTCGGCCAAGGTACGTGGCCATCTTCAGTGTAATACAAATTATAAAATTTAGTACATGATTAGAGAAGCTTTGGAACTACACTACTTTTGTATTACACTGAAGATGGCCACGTACCTTGGCCGAAACGTCTGTAGAATTTTATAAATAAAAGGAATTTTTGAGCAAATCGATCCAGCTCTTGCTCTATTGGCTATTTATATTAAAAAAATTTAAAAATATACAAATTGTTGAGTTATATGTAAATATCGATGGTTTACCGTTATTTAACCCTTAATCCCGACTGTTCTTTTCGGCACCTTTAATCCCGACTCATGGGTCGTTTGCGTTTTTGCGTTATTTGGATCAGTAAAAACGCTTTAAAAAATCTGAAAACATTCATGGAGCTTCTTTCAACCTTCAACTTGAAGTCCCAATCATAATATTTCGATAAAAATTATTTTTTTATATAGTTTGTTATTAAGAAATAGAGGTACGTAAGGAAAAATCACTTGTTTACTTAAAAAATCATAACTTTAAGCCAAATGAAGATATCGACAAAAATAAAAAAAGAAATTAAAGGTAGGAGGAACACCTTTCATAAAAAAATAGTACAAAAAATTATATTTAAAAAAAATGCTTAATTTTTGAACCTCAAAATGGCGAAAATTTGGGTACTAAAATTGCGTGTAAAAATGACTAAAATCGCGTGTAAAAATGATTTTAATGAATAAATTTGTTGTAAAGTGCGTAAAAATTAATAACAGAACAATGTTTTAGTGTGTGATGATACGTTTAATTGTGATAACAAGATATACAGCATGAAATGCGTATATCATATATATATCTCAGCAAACACCAAGTTACAGTTATATAATTGTTAGTTGTAATTTCCCATTCAACAATATAACTGTTATATAATACACGTGTTATATAACAATTATATTATTGAGTGGGAAATTACAACTAACAATTATATAACTGTAACTTGGTGTTTGCTGGGATATATGATATACGATATATATATATCGTATATATGAGTCGTCAGATCCAAAATACAGGACATTTTCCCAAGGCCGCAGAATATTCAGAACTTCTTCTGACGTTCTCGATGCCATTTTTTCAAAAAACTACATAAAAAAATTTTTTCAATTTTTTTTTGCGTATGCAGACCTTTTTTTACGATTTTTTGATGATATTAAACGCATAAAAACGAAAAGTAGAAAAAAATTTATCTGCTGATTTGGGCAACGTAATCCCGACTCATGGGTCGTTTGCGTCCGCGGTGAGATTGTTATGCTCACTGTGACGACCTGAGGGGGACTGGCGCGCTGCTATTCCGTAGGCGGGTCCTCGGGGGGCATAACTTTTTTTAGGTACAGGATATGGCGCGTTCCGTACCCGTTTTCAAAAATTACAGCACTTTGAAATTTCGCTTGGGTCGAAAACGACCCATGAGTCGGGATTAAGGGTTAAAAGCTCTAATAAACAAGTATGGCCCATATTATGTAGCTTAACAATAAATCGAAAAATTGTCGATATTATAGGGATATATTATGGAAGCAAAAAACCAGAAGATGCAAATGCATATTTGCAAGATTTTATTAACGATGCTGTTCATTTATGTACCCACGGAATTATAATTAATGGTATTACTTATCCCTTTAAAATCAAAGCTTTTATTTGCGATACACCGGCAAAAGCATTTATTAAGTATACCAAGGGTCATACAGGTTTTCATTCATGTTCGAAATGTACCATCAAAGGAGAGTATATAAGTGGCAGAGTTTGTTTTCCAAATTTGAACAAGTGTCCAGCAAGAACAGATGCAAATTTTAGAATAAAATTAAACGAGGAGCATCACTTACGTTCTAAATCATCAAACCTTGCGTTAGTCCCAAAAATAAACATGATAAATGATTTTGTATCAAATCCAATGCATTTAATCGATCTAGGAGTCACGAAAACATTAATCGTCCGTATGTGGTGCGATGGTAAATCAAAAGCGAAATTACCGTATAGTCAAATATCAAAAATTAGTATATTATTGATGAACCAGATTAAAAATATACCGTGTGACTTTAATCGCAAACCAAGATCATTAGATGAATGCAAAAGATGGAAGGCAACTGAGTTCAGGCAGTTCTTACACTAGGTATTCAATTCCTAATTGTCTAAATTGAAAAAAGCTGATAATGTATTCAAGCCATGTCATACTTTTGATACCTACTCTTTTATGCATATTTAATTCAAGGTTGAATGTAATTTTTATATAATTATATTTCTTGAAAATCTAAAAATTAAATTAAAAGAATTAAAAATATAGCTTCCTAATATTATTATTTCATTTTATTATATGTTATATGTTTTTAATTAATGTCTATTTATTATTACAGTTAGTTTTATTATTCATATTTTAGTTTATTATATTATAGTTTATAATATCGATTTTTATGCAAAAAGAAACTAAATTATTCCTTCAATTTTATATAAAATAAGAAGTTTATGGGTTATCATATTCCTTATATTGTATATATAATTTGTACAGAATAAATTTATTATTTAAATAAAAGCTATTAATTATTATTTAACTTAACTATTAAATTAGTTACTAGTTACCATAAATGTGTAACTAAGCTAAGTTACAGTTATAGATAAAGAAAAAGGAAGGAAGTTAAGTTATAATTACCAAAAAAAATAACTGTAACTGTAACTTCGTTATAAGTAACGAGTTACTTCCCAACTCTGAATTTATATAGATACAATTTATAACATATAGATATAATTTATATACGAGCCAATTCCTTATATATTAATGATTTTGAAAATTGCTGGAATTTCAATCATTGTATAGGAGCTATTGATGGTAAACATATTGTTATTCAAGTAAGTTATTGAAAAAATTTTTAATAAATTAACTTTTTAAAACTCTTTTACAGCCTATTATTCTATCTTTTCAGTGTCCTGAAAATGCAGGCTCATCATATTTTAATTATAAAAATAGTCACAGTTTTGTCTTGCTTGCAATTTGCAACGTTAATTATATTTTTACTTTTGTGGATATTGATGCCTATGGACGTCGCAGTGATGGTGGAATATTCAGAGATTCTCTTCTTGGTCAAAAACTCAAAAATAATGAAATAAATATACTCGATCCAGGATAATTTTACTGTGAAGGATGCCTTATGTGCTAGTTGAAGATGAATCTTTTCCTCTTACTGAATATCTGATGAGACCTTTTCCAGGAAAACAAAACTTGAACCAAAACAAAATTGTTTATAATTATCGCCTTAGTCGAGCAAAGAGAACCATTGAAAATACTTTCGGCATTTTATCAAGTCAATGGAGGATTTTAAGAAGACCAATAAATTATTCAGTTGAAACAGTATAAAAATAGTACAAGCTATTGTATGTTTACACAATTATATTCGAATACAAGATGTTGGAGTCAATAAATATGTCAATAAAAACATGATTGATCAAGATAGTCCTGATGGGTTAATAGAAGATTCTTGGAGAAGAAATATAGGGCGGTATTCATAGTCCGTTCTTATATTCAAGATCGTCTTAAGCACGAACTTATATTCGCTCTCTTTGTCAGACACAATCTATGTGTGACGAAGAGAGCGAATATAAGTCCGTGCTTAAGACAATCTTAAATATAAGAACGGACTATGAATACCGGCCATAGGTCGGTATTCATAGTCCGTTCTTATATTTAAGATTGTCTTAAGCACGGACTTATATTCGCTCTCTTCGTCACACATAGATTGTGTCTGACAAAGAGAGCGAATATAAGTTCGTGCTTAAGACGATCTTGAATATAAGAACGGACTATGAATACCGCCCATAGTCCGTTATATTCGCTCGCCCGACTTATATTCGCTCTCTTCGTCACACATAGATTGTGTCTGACAAAGAGAGCGAATATAAGTTCGTGCTTAAGACGATCTTGAATATAAGAACGGACTATGAATACCGCCCTATGAATACCGGCCATAGACAATAATTCTGCTTTCCAGGAAATAGGAAGATGTGGTACAGATTCCACTTCTCGAATAGCTGCAAAAATTCGGAATAATTTTTGTGAATACTTTAATAGCGAATGAGCTTTACCTTGGCAATTTAAACATTGCTAAGATCAGATTGCATCAACATTATTTTGATTAAATACATTAATTAATTATACATATACATATTTTATAGAACATTTTATATAACTATATGATTATATTTTAATTATATTTATTATATTATTGTGACTATATTAATGCGTAAAAGAATAAAATATAAACGACAGAATATTATCAATTATCTTTTAACATTTCATAAGATTGTTGCAAATATCGTTGTATCCATTCATCTTGTTTCTCTGGCGGTAATTTTCTTAATCTGTACTTGAATAATTTTAAAAATGCATCTATATGGTCTTCTCTAGGTGGCAGAAGTGTAACAATAGGAAGTGGTTGGCTTAATGTATTTACTCTATGTTCCAAATAGTTGTCATGTTCCGACGTGCGCTTTTTCTTTCTTACAGAATCATCTTAAAAAATAATATAAATATTTTGTTAAATATGTTGTTATTTGAAATTGTTACGTCCTGATAGATGTAGAATTTTTTCGTTGGGCTCGGCGATCGACGTAAACGGACCTGACCGCACGAGCCGAGCGGCACGTTTAGGACTTGCGACGGGTCAGCGACTGGAAGAGTCGTTTTTACTCCGTCAACAAGTCAACCGCTCGTGGTTCCCTTTTTGGGTCAAGGAATTGAATCCCTATTACCCGGGGCGGAACCTTTGTGCGCAATTTGAGAGGGAAGGTGTGAGGGGGGTGACGAACGAGGAGGGTGTGGTTAAATGAAAAAGAACAAAAGTTTAATTTATTAAAGACAACATTTTAATTTGATTGAATTTATAATTAGGATACAAAAACTTAATTCTTAATCGCATATATTAATAATTTTATTTATGTATTCTTTACAAGTGTGTGTGTGTATGTGTGTGTGTGTGTGTGAGTGTTTTATTTTTCCGGAGGGAGGACAGAAGAAATAATAAAATAAAGAGAAATGAACTGACTTACTCGTTGCAGAGTAGTTTCGGATCGCGTTGAATATGTTCGGTGGTTCTGAGCAGGCGCCCCGTTGAGGGAAGGTGTTGTATAGGCGTCGGACCCTTTTGTAAACGAGTGGGCACCCTACTGCGGGATGGTGTCGTCAGGGTGATGGGCCTTCTACTTGAGATGCACCACGAGATGGTCGCGACAAAGTATCAACTGATTTTACTCTTTGATTCGCGCCCCCGAACTACTCGAAAAACTGTTTCGAGAAACTGAGCTAAACGGAATAACTGCGCAAACTGCTTGAAAAACTGTGTGTGATTGTATCCGGAGCCACCAGAACACGGGTTTTTATACTTTTTCTTTGGGGTAGATCCCTTTGGAAAATCTTAGGTTTTTGGAGCGGGGATCGAATAGGAATTAGTCTTGCGAGAAAATTTTTAATGTGGGGGAGGATGGCGTCATTTTTAGCTAATAGGATTGGGTTTAGATGACTAGGTTACTTGAAATGAGATAGGAAGAAAGAGGCCCTAACGAATAAGGAATAGCGTCGTTTCGGGTCCATATATGATGGGGGTAGGTTTTTGAGGTGGCGTAACCCGGTTGGTGTTAATTAGTATAGGTGGGGTGCATCTCAGTGTCTTAAGATCTGGGTGGGCGTAGTCTTTAGACCATACGATGGAATGATGGGTGGTCTATAGAAGTGCTTGCCCCGATTCTCGGCTTTCGGATTGGGTGGTTAAGAATCGGTATATAAGTTCGCAAAGCCTTGGGTCACTGATCTAATAAATTTGACAGTTTACGACTGTCGCGTGCCCTTGGTGTCGCGTGGAGAGTGCGACTAATGCATCTCGGTTTCCCAGACCTACTAAACACGTGCGCCGTATCAGGTGTCGCGCCTTCTCGGCATGCGACTGCGGTCATTCCCCGATCGTTACTCGGTAAAACCCTATCTACTAGCTAGAGTTCCCGTAGGTGGAATCCAAGAGTATGACTAGTTGGTGCCAGTTTTTTCTTTTTATCTCTTACTCTAACCGTCTGGAGTCGGTTAAGGACTCCAGCTACCGCGAAGTTTTGACTTTTACGGTTTTTCTGGCGACGATAGGCACGCTGAGCGGCCAAGGTATTTTGAAATATCCATGCTATTTTTCTCCGTGAGAAGATTCGAGCTCCTGGTGTCTCATGAGAAAAACAGCTCTGGCGTTATAATATTTCTTAAGAGTTTTGTTGGTTCCGCGTTTACTAGGTCTGGTATTTAATGAAAAGAAAAGAATCGTGTAGTCTGATCAGGACGTAACAAAATTATTAAATAATATATATGATAATTATTTAATATCTCCTGATGTACTCGTATTTTCACTATTTTCATTATTCTCGCAAATATTATTGCTGCTATCTCTATCAATAATGTTGGAAATAGTATTACAAAGATATAATTTATTATTTTATACCAAAAAATTGATAGAAAAATAATTTTTTAGTATTGTATAAATAATAATGTTATATACATGTGTTATATACCTTTTTTGTAGGCAGGAATCTCTAAGAAATTCCATAGCATTGTAATGTTTCCATTTAATGTTGCTTTTGGAAGCAGATCCACTTGATAGTCTTTCAGCATTTATCAATCTTTTGTAAGTGTCGTGAAGATTCTTAAATTTATTTCTGCATTCAACTGCGCTTAATTTGCCTGAAAAAATATTCTGTTTTAACATCTTTTTTATTAATAGTAGTTTTTGTAATAGTAGACATTTATATACATTACCATTCAAAACTTTAGAAACTTCTTCCCATAAAGCTTTTGTTACCTTGCTGTTTCTTTAAACAAGAGATAATTTCGAATTCCACAAGGGTTCTCTATGTTGTATTTCTAATATTAGTACTTCCTCTTCTTCAGTTGATAATTTTTCTTTCTTAGCAGGCTGAATATTTTTTAAAATAAAAAATAGTCTATATAGTTGGCCCCCCCTCTTAACGCAAATCGTAAAAACATTTATATATTCGGATTGTACATTGTTTGTACATGAATGTACTATGATTTTTATCGTTTGTACATTTTTCGTTTATTTAAAAAAAAATTACAAAATTTTCGTAACTGTGCCAATGATAGTTAGCCCCCCTATGTCGCAATTACGTCACGTAAACTATAATTTATGAATTTATCGTGCTTAATCATTTGTACATCGTTTATACATTATTAATAATCGGTTAAATTTATAATTCCAACATTTGTTTTTGTTTAAAACGCAAGGTAATTTTTATTTGAATATGGCGGGTACGGAGCGGGTGCGCATGCGTGTGCGTGCATATGCGCGCCTGTGTAGAGACCCTAAAAAGAGAGACTCGCCAACTTGTCACGTGACTGTTAGTGGACTCTGATTGGCTGGTGTATGGATCGCACATTTGTGCCCCGTGTGCACCATAAAGGCCGGAGCACAGACTTTTACATAAAGCATAACGCATAAGCATAAGGAAATTGATTGGTCTATATATAAGCATAAGCAAATGCATAAGGAAACGGACCAATCAATTTCCTTATGCTTATGCGTTATGCTTTATGCAAAAGTCTGTGCTCCCGCCTTAAAGCTACACTGAACTACACTATGGCCGGTATTCATATAGCGTTTTCGAGTAAACAGGGTTTGAACGACCCAAGATTGGTTAATGACGTCATTGCAACCTCTCCACCAATGAAAGACTTGCATTCATAGTAAAATAGTGATTGATCAACCCTAAATCGTTCAAACCCCGTTTACTCGAAAACGTTAAGGCTGTATCCCCATGGAGAAAGAAATAGCGGAACGGAACAGTAACGGAACAGTAGAAGAAAAGAGATATGATGAATATATCTCTTTTCAACTACTGTTCCGTTATTGTTCCGTTCCGTTATTTCTTTCTCCATGGGGATACAGCCTAATAGTGTAGTTCAGTGTAGCTTTATGGTGCACACGGGGCACAAATGTGCGATCCATACACCAGCCAATCAGAGTCCACTAACAGTCACGTGACGAGTTGGCGAGTC
Source organism: Linepithema humile (assembly GCF_040581485.1). Taxonomy (NCBI): domain Eukaryota; kingdom Metazoa; phylum Arthropoda; class Insecta; order Hymenoptera; family Formicidae; genus Linepithema; species Linepithema humile. Next base: position 23,811,465 of record NC_090128.1, on the reverse strand, counting down.
TCTCTTTTAAGGGTCTCTACGCCTGTGCGTGCATATGCGTGTGTGTGCGTGCGTGTATGTGCTGTATGATCCGTGTAGGTGTGTATGCGAGTGAGTGATGGATGTGTACGTGCGTGTGTATACACAACCACATAGCATATACCCACACACACATACGCACACACCCACTCACACACACAGCATACACATTAGCCGGCATTATATCACGGCTATGGTAGTTTTCCACCAAGAGACACAAGCGACACAAAAGTATTATTCTCTCTGTTGCTCATTGAATATCAAACGAAGACAGAGTGATACTTGTGTCGATTTGTGTCCTTTGCTGAAAAATAACCAACGTCATCACAGCATAGCAAAAGTTAAAAGTTAAAAGTTAAAGACTTTTAAAATATTTCTAGACAAAAAACTATTAATTTTTAAGCTTAAGTACTAAATCAGCTTTTTTGATTGGTGTAGATTTTACACTAAACGATTTATACCTATCGGAGAAGCAGATTTAGTATTTGGTACGCGTACTAAACAATCGGTGTAAACTAAGCCAATGTCGATGAGCGCTCATACCAAGATCTATAGAGAGAAGGTTACCTCATGCGCAAAGAGGGACGAGCGGCAAGAGAGGCAATGATGATCTCATCGGCAAACAGAAGCTATCTCAGACAGCTACTGTTTGTCGATGAGATCATCATGCTCTCCCCTTCCTTCGTCGTCCCTCGCCCACAAGCTGTTTCTAGCTCCCCCCTTACTTCATCGTCCCTCGCCCACAACCGGTTTTGCCCATTGAGTAAAAAAAAACAGGAGGGAGCATATACTAGCCAGGACTAGGTAAATCCGCGGACGGATGTACGTCATGGCAGCCATCTTGAGCGACCACTTTTTGAAAGTGAGAGGGAATGCTCGAGCATAGCGGCAAGCGGCATACCGTACGCCGTACGCATTAATATGCAGTGTATAGTCTTTTATGCAACAGTGTATGGAAATAAACGATCAAAATGGTATACTGTAGAGCTTGTGGCATAACAGCAGCAGCTCGAAATCATGGAATAACGTTTCATCGGTTAGTATTATCAACAATAATGAGATTTTTATTTTGGAGATTATAATCATATGTATAGTATTGTGAAATTGTAGATTCACAATAATTACTAAATAATTTTCACTCACAAACAGGTTTCCAAAAAATCCGGATGAAAGAAATGCATGGATAAATTTTTGTAAGGACGAAGGATTTAATATAAATTTAGATTTTAGATTCTAACATTGCTCTTATGGAAATACTGCACAAGTGCAATCCCAATGAAAAACGCCATTAAAATTTGGTATTATTGTTGCATATTATAGTTATTTTCTTTTAATTGTACATTATTTCCTAATTAAACATAACAAGTCATTCAATATTGGCGCCCTTGAGCGGCCATCTTGAGCGACCACTTTATATAGTCACTTCCGTCCGCACTTTTACGACCAAACGCTCTCTTCCACGGACTAAGGAATAGAGGGACGGAGCACAAGCTGTACCGGTGGAGCTCGTTTGCGGCGGGGGGGGGGGGGGGGCCGCCATATTCGTTTAGTAATCACCACACATAGAACTCACTACTTGCGTATGTGTGAGAAATGAAAGTCAGATCCTGCGCACAATAAACAAAATAGGAAATAGAAATAAGAATAATTATTAAATATTAGAAATAAGAAATTGGAATTATTTATTTTAAAAATAAAAAGAATAGAAAAAATTAATGCATGAATTAAGAAATAAGAATTGGAACTAATTAATATATTTTGTAGTACACGTGCGTCGAAAGTAGCCTATTACGCGCATGCTTTACGTGCGGAAAGTAGCCAATTTCACACGCAACATATTACCGCACGCTTCAAACTTATTACCGCACGCTTCCGGTTTATTACCGCACGCTTCCGCTTTATTACCGCACGCTTCACTTATTATTTCATTACAAAGCAACGCCATCTTGCAGCGCGATAGAAAATAAATAGCCATTACTTCTTCCCTGTCCCAAAGTCTAATCTCAATTGCGCCCAACACGCAGTGACACATGTAAGAAACTGGTAAGGTAAAAAGCGTCTTATCATTACACTTACCCCGCACTTATACTACAATAGGCTACTTTCGACGCACGTGTACTACAAAATAGCATATGTATCAAGTGCGGGATGGCAATTGCCAACTCGTGGGTAGGGAGGGAATGGTCGCACTCGCCTTCGGCTCGTGCGACCATTCTCCCCTCCCTACCCACTCGTGGGCAATTGCCAACTTCCCGCACTTGATACACAATATACTATTATTCTCTTGTTAGATGTAAAATAATTTCTTTTTTTAATATTAAATGATTATTGCTATTTCTAATATTTTGTCTACTGTATGCAGAGCCTCAGAGTAATAAAAGTAATTAAAGAGTAATAAAAGTAATTAAAGTATTTTATAAAATTTATAGTACAACAATAATAAAACCGCCTAATCTCTTTACGCTTGTCACTCGTTATGTCTAGTGGCACCACTACACGAGTGTAACCATGTCACAGACACAGAATCTCTGTGTGAGAATCGCTACATCAATATGGCGGAAAGCAGTCCCCCCCGCACGCTTGAATTACCATCCCCTCTCGCCTAAACTAGGACTTTAGACTCAGTCCCTCTATTCCTTAGTCCGTGCTCCCTCCTGTTTCTTTTTACTCAATGGGTTTGCCTGAGATAACCTTCTCTCTATAGATCTTGCGCTCATACAACTGTTTTCTGAACGCACCCATTATTACAATGTACAGGTGCGTTCAGAAACCAGAGTGAAAGTCTCTGTTTATTGTCTATAGTATACGTAACGTATACTATAGATATACGTAACGTATACTATAGATAATACACAAAGCTTTCCCCCAGAGTGTAGTTTCTAAATGCACCCTAGTAGATGGCGGCCATATTAAAGTTTTTCAATCATCTTCGAATTCATTGAGAATTGATAATTATAAAATTTAACGTAAAATTACTTGCATATAATAAAGTTTCATTGATATATGATAATTGTATGAATAAGATTTTCGAAATTGCCGCTCGCCGAACGTCAAACTAATGACTAATATTTTTGGGTTTGTTAATAGAATTGTTTTCCGGCATATCTTTCTTGTAGCGCTTGTTCTCGAATATGCACGTAGTGTGATAGACGTGATCTGTTAGGTGTCCCGTGTGCGATTTTAATATTAAGCTGTCGTGACGATCACACGACAATGACGGACGGCACCGGGAATGAAGATTCTGCGGCTTTTAACTCCATATCCGGTAAGATATCGAGTTTCTGACATTGTCCGATACACGGCACCGGCTATTAGAGGTTAAGATTGGTTAGAATAGCGCAGCGGGGTTTTCGGATGAACTTCCGCATTTCGCTACTGTTTCAAATTATAGATTTTGATTAGTTAGATTAATCTACTTTTCATGCCAAAAAGAAATTTCTAGATCGCTCTTTATTCATATAATTTTGTAAACAAGTTCGACTTGCGATTGATATTCGACTTTATACACGTATACCTTGTGTTCCCAATTTTATGTTCATGTGCCATCTTTGTAGGCATGTAATTCTCATGTTTCTTTATGCAGCACAGTACAAAACATTTTTGTATTTTTCCATCTAAAACAAATACATTACAGAGCCAACTAAGACTAATACGAGCACAGCGGGTCCAGTAGTTCTATATTCAACTGCACAAGCATGGAGACTCCAGTTCCACCGCAGTCTCACACGTGCCAGTATCTCGGAATCCTCAGATGAAGAAGAGGATTTATCTCAATATCAGTTTGAGGATGATCTTGAATATCTTAGGTCGCTGGATCCGAGAGACTGGAAGGATCAGGATCATTATGCTGTGTTAGGCTTGAAAAATCTTAGGCACAAAGCAACAGAAGATATCATCAAAAGAGCTTGTATGTAAAGTGGAAAAATATAAATTTTTAAATTACAACATTGTAATAATTTAAAAATATCTTGTAATAATTTGAAAATATATGAATTGCAGACAAGCAGAAAATATTAAAGCACCATCCTGATAAACGCAAAGCGATGGGCGAGGAAATTCGGCCGGATGATGACTATTTTACATGTATAACTCGTGCTTGGGAGACTCTTGGAAATCAGATAAAAAGGCGAAGTTACGATAGTGTAGATCCTTATTTTAATGATAATCTTCCGGATGAAAAAGACTGTCGAAATAATTTCTACAGGATGTTAGGTAAAGCATTCAAAGACAACTCACGTTGGTCTGTGAAAAAGCCTGTGCCGCTATTAGGTGGGCCATTCACACCGCGAGAAAAGGTCGAGAAATTCTACTCCTTCTGGTATGACTTCGATTCCTGGCGTGAATACTCATATCTTGATGAGGAAGACAAGGAAAGTGGTCAAGAGTAAGTATTTACGATTATTCATAGGATTTTCTTCCAAAAAATTGCACCATAAGATTGATTATAAAATTATTTGCAGCCGAGATATGCGCAAATGGATCGAGAGGAAGAACAAAGCCACAAGAGCGAAACGGAAAAAGGAGGAAATGACACGGATACGTACTTTAGTAGATATGGCTTACAACATAGATCCTAGGATAAAGAAATTCCAACAAGACGATAAGGATAAGAAGAACGCTGCGAAAAGAGCGAAGCAAGAAGCAGCGAAGGCCAGACAGCAGGAGGAAGAGAGAGTAGCTCGCAATGCGGCTGAAAAGGAAAGATTAGAGAAAGAAAAGAGAGAATCCGAGGAGAGAGTAAAGCAAGAAGCGCTGAAACAGGAGCGAGAGGCGCAGAAAAAGGCATTGCGTAAGGAGAGAAAGGCACTCAGAGACTTCTGCAAAGCGAATAATTATTTTGCTGAAAATTCGTCAGAGAGTCTTCGACACATGGAAAACGTGGAAAAAATCTGTGAGTTGTTTAAACTAGTGCAATTTGAGGAAGCGATGAAAAGATTGCAGACTGAGGGGAGAAGCGCGTTTTTGAGCATTATCGAGGAAACGGAGCGGAAGATTGAGGCGGAGCGTCGCATAAACGTAATCAATAATGATACACGAAACACGCCTGAGAAACAAACCAAGACTTGCACCGCGCCTTGGAGCGAGAACGACTTGCAGCTATTAATAAAAGCGGTTAATCTTTTCCCCGCCGGCACTAATCAACGTTGGGAAGTGGTGGCAAATTTCATCAATCAACATAGCAGTTCCACCAGCGGAGTCACCCGTGACGCCAAGGAGGTTCTAGCGAAGGCTAAGAGTCTGCAATCAACCGATTTCAGCAAATCAAGTCTGAAAGAACAAGCAAACAAAAAGGCCTTCGACAATTTTATCGCTGAGAAAAAGAGCAAGGATGCGATCGAGGAAAGAATGCCTGCTGTTACAGAGCGCTTAGATCATCCAATCGCAAATGGCGTCGCCGCTGAGCCGAAAGAGACGAAGAAAGAATCGTCGCCGTGGACACCAGTGGAGCAGAAATTTCTGGAACAAGCGCTGAAAACTTACCCCACCACGGTTCCGGACAGGTGGGATCAGATAGCAGCGTGTATACCCAGTAGAACGAAAAAGGAGTGCATGAGAAGATATAAAGTAAGTAAAAACCGAATATTATACTATGTATTACATTATTATTATGATCGTACAACGCAATTACGCAATCGGACTTTTATGTAAGACTAAGAAAGCGGAAAATAAAAAATCATTGATATATGAAACTATTATATTGGATTGAACGGAAATTTTGTTCCGTTTTTTGCTAAGAGATAGCGTTAGTTATAAATACATGCGACTAACTTCATTCCAGTTGTCTTAACCTTATATCATTCGACATCTGACATTCCGATATGCATTTAAAAAAAATTTTGAAGATTAGTTGTGTTGTAAGTGTTTGGTATATTTTACATGGCAAATTGTCAAATATTACACAATTTTAGTGGATGAAGGTCCGATTTGCAATAACACGCTTGTCTTCTTTGTTACAGGAACTAGTTGAACTTGTGAAAGCAAAGAAAGCGGCGCAAATGACAAAATAATATTAACTGCGCGCTAAGCTCAAAATTTTCTCCTAACTTATTGAACTCTAGTTAATGAGCAATTCTGACGTGACCAAGTTTGTTCCCTCAGCTTAAAATGAGAAGCATAATCGAAATTTAAGACTGGACGACGAGAACCTTAGCTTATTCATTGAGTGCCAGTTCGCCGCATGCATACTTGTGCCTTGCTATAGCCGATACGTGCACGAGTGCAACTAACTAGTTGCACGGCATGCAGAGAAATTCGACGTGTTTTATTTAACGGATTCTGCGACACGTTTTGATTTCTACGCGCTGTACACTCTGAATGTATCTTTGAAGTCGTGCTGCTGCTGATTATTATTTCCATAATGATGAAGGAAGGCTTACGATGTAGGAAGGTGTCTTTCCTTTTGCAACATGAATTTTTGCGACCTACATTTCGTCCTGTAAGTACTGTAAAATAACGAAAATCTAGGACAACAGTTGGAAGATTATGTCGGACTACTATGAAGTCGGACTATGGAGGACTTTATAAATAAACAAGAATGTTTTGAAAGATGTTCTTCGGATACCCATGATTGAAAAGCCTGCTATCCTGTGTTTCTGCAATCCAGTGAGTACCTATCCTTCATTTATCCTATTTATACATCTTATACCTTGATTTATCATCATGATTTGTTTGAACGAACAAAAGTGTTGAATCCAAAGAAAGAAATATTACCGAACTTGCCAAATACCCGAAATATCTTTCCTGCAATTCTCAGGTTATGAACATTTTATTCTTTTTATAAATGTTTGCGAATGATTGTTTATGATCGATCGATTGTCGCTATTATTGAAAATTGATATAAATAAGACTTTTAGGGGTGATATGATACAATATAAAAGAATTTCGTGTGAAGAAATCTCGCTTCAATCACCGTTCAATTTTATTTCCTATTTTTGTTCTCACTCCATACTTCAACATTCCAAAAATTCGGAGTATATCCTATATTGAAACACACGGCGTTACACTCACTGCTATAAACTTACGAACGACGATATATAATTAAGACGACGATGTATTTTGACGAGTCCGCAGTGTGTGTGTACGCCACTAAGATCTAATAGAGTAGATGAATATAATTGTGCATTTTATTCCATTATCGGTAAACTTATCGCGAAGTTTCACATGCGTCCGACATTCTTTATCATACTTACACTATTTAGTCAGCGTCACTATTATTATTAATAATTATTACAATTAATATCAATGTCCGGCTGTTAATATTGGCTTATTTCGAACATATCGAGCACTATTCGTTACAAATAGATCGAGAAGCGATCTTAATACAGTAGAAATACGCGAATTGGTCCTGCTGAATCCTGCGTCTTTGGCTCTCTATATGCGCGTTTTATAAGAAAACATATACACATGTATATCTATACATTTTATACAAGATATCCTAAGGAAGCAAAAAATATTTTAGGGACAGAGTCCGATGAATCTCGGATCGACTTTCTTAAGTTTCTCCCGGCTTGGAAACGAATTTTTTCCCAGTCGCAAATTCACATTTATTCACCTGGCTCTTGAACTATACACAACTACCCTCAGCCTCCCTGATCGTTTCTCAGTCTCACGAGATGGAAAATTTTGGTCTCTCTTTACGCGACTACTCACGCGACACGTGATTTACGATAAACTCCGCAATAATGCACGAGACGTATATCTCGTATTCTATTCGGGATCGATTATGTCGGAATTTACCGTAAATGGGGCTTGGCGCGCGTAATCTACGTTTCGATGTAAATCTTGTTTCGTTCTAAAACGGTATAAAAAGACAATTGTTAATAAAGATATTGTTGTCGTTAGAAAGACATTGAAAATTCGAGTATTCTATTGCGTATAAACGAAGCAGCGCGTCTCTTCCACAAGCAAAATAGTTTCTCCTCATCTTTAATCGCAAATAATCTATCTCTTTAGTCTGATTACTTTAACAATTTAATCAAACGATTATCTCATAAAGTTCAATGACGATCTCTCCTCTTGCTGGGAACTTTCGTCGATCTTTTATATTCTAACAAAATGTGCGCGCGCGCGCGCGCGCGCGTGTGTGTGTGTGTGTGTGTGTGTGTGTGTGTGTGTGTGTCGAGTGTAGACTATAAGCGAAAAAGATCGATTGCACGGGGTTTTAATTGCTATGACAATTTTTATTCAGACATCATAAGATATAAACAGACTTCGGATTTTTAAACATTAGTGGTTCTGGACCGTGGCGCTCCATTTTTTTTTTTTTTTTTTTTTTTTTTTTTTTTTTTTTTTTTGTATCTCTTCGTCCGCGAAAGATGAAGAACAGACGGCGATCTATATTACTTTACAGAGCGTAAAAAATTCTGCCACTACTTGTGGTCATGTTACGGACACGTAATGATTTACACTTATTACTTCAGCGTCATCCGATTCTTCTAATTTGGCATATACGTATGTATGTATACACTATATATATTTCTCGTAAGAACGGTTTTGCTTTAAGTTGTCACTTAAGTAAGTAAACGGAAAAAAAGGAAAAGAGACTTTCAAGTAAAATTAATACTAATAATAGAGCGTCAAAAAAAAAAAAAAAACGCGGGGTGTGCAACACAATCGATGATTGAAAAGAGAAAAATGAAAAGTTAGGAGGCACAAACCCTCGATCGTTCGTAGAGCGCGATCTACGAATCGGCAAGAGCTTTTTGGCTTATAGTGTTTGGACAACACACCGAATAAAAGCACAGATACGAAACATAAGGTGGGAAAATCGATCGACGATACTCATGTGGAGGAATTCAGGAAAGAAAGATGCGTGAGAGAGTGGAGTTTCGCATTGGTCGTGGACATGCCAAGAGGCTGCCGAGGAACGTGGTTCTGAAAGTATTCGAAAACTAGTAGTCCGTGTAGATAAACCGATTTGTCAATCGCCCGGTGTTCGCTCGTACGGCGAAACCCACGATCTAAGGTCTCTCTAATTAATATCATTAGATCCTAATTGGTTCTCCATGGTGCGTTTCTTTATAAGTTTGTCAGATTGTATACAAACGGGGAAAATCCGAAGCTTCATGCGACAAATCTCCAGAACCACGCCGATTGACAAGTACTTATAAAATTTACGAGAGCTTAAAAATTTGTCAACGATTATAAGTTAACATTTACGTAGTTAGTTTTTAGTGTCTATGCACCACCGGTTTCCAATCTCACGTTTTTGCGTACTCAAAGTCACTCGAACGACTCACATCGATAACGCGATTTCTATGTATATGTATTTCTATATATCTATTGCGATCGGATTTTTTTTTTTTTAAATCTGAGATTGCATTGTTGCGGCTGCGGCTGCGACTACTGCGATTCCCTACCGGCTGCGTTTTCTGCAAACTCTTTGTGCGTGAAAGGGGACTCGCGCTATTTCCGAACGATTTACACCGAAGATTTCGCCGGTGTGCCTCCGAATTCTCAAACAATTTTCCACTTGCACCCTTTCGCATTTCATCGCACGCTTTGACACAAACATTCAATTATCACATTACAAAATTACATAACATTACACTCAATATTACATTACATAACATTCAATATACATACAATTATAAACCGATCAACTCCAAATCGTTTCATAAATTTTGATTGATTTAATTTAATCTTTAACATTAACTAGACTTTCGCTCAACGTTATAAATCTTTCATAAAATTGATAAATTTTTAATCGCTGTTTTTCAGCGCAATAAAATGGGATGTTATTAGTTGCCGAATAAAGCTCGCTGTTAATTGAGAAACTTGAAATCGGTAAATCTGTCGCAAAGCGACGCGTGTCCCCCGGAGAAATCAAACTGTCTTTAAAGTATTTCTTATAAGGCTCTCCGTACCGTTGAGCATGCACTTGAATGGATGTAATTGTGGAGTAAGAGAGAAAGAGATTTAACGAACCGTAATACGCGGATCCGGACTTTGGTTTGTCCGACCGTCATCACGCGTCCGAGTATTTTTTACGTAATAAAAATCGTATATCGAATCGCCGCGCGTCGTTTCCCCGCGCGGAGAACGTATCGTGTGCGCCCTTTCAATCCATCACCCTCCCCCCCCCCTCACTCTATGTCTCCGCATACCCTGCCCTCACATTTGTATGTAAATTTGCCACTTATTAGATATACAATATATATTTATATATATATTAATATATAATCTCGAATCTCTCGCAGCACTAGTTTTATCGGCCATTCATTCTCACGCATCTCGGCGGAAATATACGCGCAACGGTGTTATGTACACAATTACAAATTACGAATAATAATATCTATATCGTCACAACATATCGCATCAGTAGTGTACAACACACTCGACTCGCAACTCTCTCTCTCTCCTCGCGCAATAATAATTCGCAATAATAGTCGTTTTTTTTTTTTTTCTTTTACTTTGTCTAAGTTGATAAAAGTCTTTCTCTGGTCCGAAAGAAGTTATAGATACTTAGGCACTTGTTATGTCGTCTAGAATCCATATACGTACGAATCATGAGTGGTAATTATCGTGCTAATAAACTGGTAATCATCAGAACAAGGGCAACGATAGTAATTAATAATGAGAGCAATAAGAGCGATCATCCGCCGACGTGTCTTATGCGCACGAGCGCGCAAACGTGTTTCGCGCTTATACCCTCTGTTAACCCTCTATGATCTCTGAATTTTTTTATGCTATCGAATCACAATTTTTGCTCGTACGGCTCGCCTATAGATAGAAAAAAGATTTTATTATCCGATAGGAAAAATTATGGTGAGTTGATAAAAAGTTAGCATGTCGGGTTATATGTTTACTCTTATAAGGTAATAGTAAATGTTCTATAAAGTGCCATAAAGGATTAACATGCGACGAGCCTTGTAAAAGAGGGTATTAAATTGTTGTGAGAAATAGGCGAATTAAAATTATTAATATTAACTTTTACAAAATTCTAATATTTCCTCGATTTTTTATATCTTGTTTTAACATAACGCCTCTATTCAATACATTTAAATATTAAAAGTAAAATTGAATGAAGAATATATTTCAAATTTGAAGAAAGAATTTATTTTCTTAATTTTAATTAACTACTGCCAATTAGCTAGTTTTTATAAAAATGATAACAAACATTAATTTCAGAATTTAAAAACCATTTGCCAGATAGAAAATGAAAAAATGTGCTAACTCATAGAATAAAAATTTCTAACTTTTATTTTAATTCGCCTGCATTTTCTGCAACAAATACACGCGGCGTACGTCGTGGCGTTCTTCATCAAGGACGAATCGAACCGAAAAATGGAGATCAACGTTAAACTGGGACAATGGTAAATCTCTAGAGGACTGTTCCTAGAAGTAAATTCAATTCCGTCGGGAGCCCGGTCCCGGAATGCTCCGTCTCGCGATTTTATTCTCGCGATTTTATTCTCGCGATTATTGAAAGACGAAGCTCCGCGTCGTGACGATTTCCCCGCGTGCGTGCGTGCGCGTCTCGTTTTCTCGCCGCGACGAAAATATGTCTTAAAAGTCTACACATCCTTGTGCCTAAACGATCAGCAGTTCGCACTGCTCGATCAAAATTTTCTCGCGCAAATTCCGCTAGAAATATCGAGCCAAGTTAGGAATCAGGGTAGCTCGCGCGACTCAAAGTATTAGGCGAGCACCCACGCTCGACTAGAAAATATTCGCTCGAACGAAAATATCGTGTTTATTTGTACGCTCGAGCGTAATCGCGGAACGAATATCTCGACATCGAGCGGCCGCCCGAGTCCGTCGCGACTTCGTCCCGCTTTCCTTTCTCCCTAAATTAACAATAAGTCAGCGTTTTCCCTCGAGTAACATTTCTCGATCTTAACTACAATTATACATTATTCAGAACAGTTCCAAGCGTGTCCTCGAGCTCTTCGAGCATTTTTAACAATCGACGAACAAACTCCGCGCGCGGTCTGAACCCATCGAACTCGCGCGATCAATTCAGATTCCGCCGGAGTCTTCGCGCAACTTTCGGAGTTACTTCATGTAACTAGCAATCTCGATCCTTCGGTGACTACTCCCGGCGGGGGGAGTAGGAGTTTTCGGGTTACGTAGGAGATGATCGCACCGCGGCGAGCTGCTTCTCGTCCTGCTAGGACGGCGGTTGTCGCTGCTGCTGTTGCTGCCGATTGCTACCGAGGTGACGGTAGCCGGAGGACTGCAGCTGGTGGTAGACCGGTTGGCTACTAGGAGGCTGCTCCTGCAACGGCTGGTAACCGATACCGGTTGCAGTCGGGTGCTGCTCCGCACCCTGCTGCAACTGGTAGGACAGCGGCTGACCACGTCGCTCCTGCAGTAGCAGCTGGTGAGCGGCGCGATCCATCTCCTCGCGCGTCATGTCCAACGCCTCCTGCATCTCGCGCGACGTATATCGCACGAAGTCCGCATCGCAGTATTTGCCCAGACCTTGCTCCACCAAGACCTAGCGAAGACGCGATAAAATCAATTACGCGACGGTGAAGATTAATGGAAATTGAAACAAAGTGCGCGGAGAGAGAAATGTTTTAACGCGTTTTGTTACTTTTATACATTTTAAAGATTCTTCCATTACAAATTACACTACATTTTAAATACATAGTTTCAAAATTTTATATATTTTTAATTCTGTGAAAAATAAAATTGATTACAAAAAGATCGTGACGTATGATAGCGAAAAATAAATAGCTCGTCTTAGGTAATATTTATATGCGAGTCATTTTTAACATTTTTATATAATTACTGATGATATTAAATTTTTAAGATATAATAGATCTCAAACGGTTAATCGAGGTAATCATTCATTTGAAACAGAAACTTAAAAAAAAATAATTTCTAGAAAGAAATTTACTTTGAAATTTTGCGTAATTCAAACAATCATTTAATTAGCGTGTCTCAATTAATCTGAACTTATTACATTAATTCACAGTATTTCTAAATACCTCGTCAATAATTGCACTTTAGATTCTATGAATTATAAATTGATTTTTTAAAAGAATATTTCTTATTTCTAAATGTTAATTTTAAAACTCACCCGACCGACGAGGCTCTCCGCGCTACCGATGACTTCGAAATTCGGCTTCCGGTCCGCGGGACTGCCGGGCATGCTGTGGGACAGGCGCTCTGCGCCGACGCTTCCGTTACTCTCTGCAGCCCAGGAAACTGACAGACGAGGAGAGGCGTCAGAGTGTTAGCTCGAATCAGTTATGCTCTGCCTCCTTATCGCTTTTGATTTGCTTTCAATAGGTCTCAGCGAAATCTTTGCGTTAGCCACGATAGCGCACACAAACTAATTGACACACGAGTGCTTTCTCAAGCTTCGCAAAATTGTTAGTGAATTGAATTGCAGAGAAAAAAAGCGTTAGACGACAAATCCAGGTTAAAATGTTAGTTTGAAAGCTGATAGAGCGCTTCGAGCAGCGGTTGACTACCTGAGTAACACTTTGCTTTATATCCACGTCTCTCTTGATCTTATCGGTTCCTCTTGGAAAAATTTATCGTGCGGGAATTGCTCGAATGAAAAATGATTATACTTTATACGTTAGAGCTTTTTGATTTTATAAAACAATTTTACATGATAGCTTTATTCCATTTTCATTCGATCAAATTACTTTGACTACTTTATATCAAAAGAAAATTGACTGAACATATTGTTTGATAAAAAGTGATAAATAATATTTATCAATTGTGCTTTAACAAATATCATATTTATAGAAATTTGGAAAAATTACCGACAAGAGTGCAGAGAAATTAAGTTAAATATCAATTCTGTGCTTCAATAAATATCATATTTATAAAAATTTAGAAAAAGTACCGACAAGAAGTGCAGAGAAATTAAGTAAGATATCAATCTTGTGTTTCAACAAATATATTTATAAAAATTTAGAAAAAGTACCGACAAGAAGTGCAGAGAAATTAAGTGAGATATCAGTCCTGTGTTTCAAATATCATATTTAGAAAAATTTAGAAAAATTAGTGCAGAGAGATTGAGTGCAATTTGAAGAAACAAATTGAACAATATCCGTAAACATGACAGAATAAAAAATTATTGCTCATATTTGAGCGTGCATTGATATATATTCAATATTAATCTTTTACGATCGATAATTTTTAGAAATGAGAAAATATTACATATTTTATTCGCCAGTAATGCCTGACGTATAATATAATAAATAACTGCTCTTTTATACCATTTTGTAAAAATTTGAAAAATATAACATTATATTTTTAGTATAAATTTATGATGAATCATGATAGAACCCAACTTATGAATTATTTTGACAAAGTAAGTGCTATAAAAAAGACAGTTATAAAACATAACTTGTAAATCATTTTGACTATTTGTTAAAGTAGTAAAGTAAAGTATATTGCAGTATATCTGCTTTATGTTGTAATATGCGATCGTAAAAGATTAATATGCGTGCTGTAGTCACCTCTGCCATGATAAGACGCTCGGTGTGACAAGCAGGAAGCGCAGACGCGCCATTGTCGCGAATCGACGTCGGCGAGGAAGCCGGCCACGGCGATCGCCTGGTTTTGCGCCATTTTCAGGCCGTTGGCGACGGTGCGCGTGCCGGGGTCCGACGCCGCGGCGCCGGTCGCGGACCCCGTCGACTGGTCCGCCGTCGCCGTTGCGGGCGATCGGAAGCTCGCCGGAGCCGATTTGCCGCCGGCGGTTGCGGGGTCGCGACGGCCCCTCGATCGACGTTTCGTCGACCTGGACCGACCACCTAGCACGGTGACATGAGGTTTCCCTGTCGTGCCTCGCGCTACGCCGCCCTCCGAGTGCGGGTTCCATCTTCCGGAATCGCTCGATCCGCTTCCCGTTGTCGTGTCCTCGTCGTCACAATCGTCTACGGCTGCATGCGGACGGACACGGGGAGATTTTATCAAAATGTAGCTAATCGAAACTCTTTTTCATTCGGTCTGTTCAAATTGTGCTGGCGAACGCGACAAAATTTTACTGGATGCTGTTATAGCAAAATGAAAGAAGACGAGAAGTCTATATAATTTTGATTAATTTTGCCATTAATGATTAGAATGATTAGAATCATATGTTTCTCATGTCGCTAATGAACTGTCAATCACAACAAAAAATGAATTAATTTATCGACCAAGTTAAATTCAAAATTCTGTATTGCTAATATTCGGCGTTTTACTTTCTTTTAATTTATTATAAATTATTTTTTCTTATTTATGATTCCTTCTGTTCTGTCGATTAAATATAAATTGGTCAATTAGAATGCGGTTGAAAATGAACAATCTTCTTGACGCCAGCACAGTTCTTTGCATGACTAAACCGCCGTTCCCGTTACCGTGATTACTCCAGACTGCGCAATCGACGCAGCAGCCCCGCGACGCGTAGGCATTGTAACAGTTCGTCCCGGTGGACGAAGAAGCAGGGCTCGAACTCGTCGCGGTGGTCGAGGTGTTCGCGCTCGTGGTACACGACGCGGTGATCGTCGTCGTCGCGACGCTCGATCCGCTCGTTGTCGTGCTTGTTGTCGTTGCGGTTGTTGATGCCGATGCCGTCGCTGCCGTTGCAGCGGCGGAAGTGTGCGCGGTGCCGGTGCT
This sequence comes from Linepithema humile, assembly GCF_040581485.1. Classification (NCBI taxonomy): domain Eukaryota; kingdom Metazoa; phylum Arthropoda; class Insecta; order Hymenoptera; family Formicidae; genus Linepithema; species Linepithema humile. The sequence goes on along the minus strand of NC_090128.1, from coordinate 23,795,877 downwards.
CGGGGTGCCGGTGGACGAAGACGGTGGATTCCGTCGCGGCGGAGGCGTGGGTGGCGTCAACTGCTGCTCGATTCCGTCTTGAAGACTGCATGAGCGTGCACGCGCACACGCGGCAGGCGAAGGGGGAAAAGAAAAGCGCAACGGCGGCTCTTAGTACGTTAGTGCGTGTACGCGTGATAGATTCACGTACCTCCGAACGCCTCGAAAGTTCTTTTTTTATTTGCAGATGTTTAAAGAGAACTTGAAAAAAAGCACAGAAAATTTTTTCTCACACTCATAAAAGAAAGTGTTTAAATTTAAAACATTAAAGTGTTTTATTTCTTGTCTTCACTTTTGAAACGCTCAAAAATGTTTAATTTTTAAACGGACATGTAAAACGTTAAAAAGTGTTTAGTTTTGAAAAATGTTTTATTCTGAAACATATAAAGATGTTTTCGAATAAAACACTTTTCCGAATTTTAAAGTGTTTATTTTGTAAAGTTTTAAAATAAAACGCCAAAAACCGTTTTATTTAATTTATTTAATTAATTTAATTTTTTTATTTAATTTATTAAGTTTACAAACAACACATAAGGTCCAAAACTTGGAAAGCTTTTGATTATTGTGTATGATTTTGTTCAACAATACTTTATCAAAGAAATCCAGCACCGTCTTGTAATTTGTTGGATAATGGGAGTCCCACGCATAATAACATCTCAACAAACAAAGAATGGATTTGGCAGCAGTTGGATTTTCAACTTTTATTTTTATAATATTATCGGTACAAATAAAATCTGCTAATTTTTCCTCTTTATCAAAAAATTTTACTATTATGTCATAATGATAAAATCTTCAAACTTTAATTCTGGTCGTCCTTAGCAACGCCTCTCAATGCACTTCACAATTCATCAGAATATAACGTCTTGAAAAAAAATGTTTTACTTTAATAAACGTTTAATTTCAGTAAGGTGTTTTGTTTTTCGGTGTGTGAAGAAAGTAAACGTTTAACTATCATAGTAAAACACTTTTTTCCGTTTGAAGAAAAACAGTAAACACTTTTGAGCGTTTTCAATATTTTAAACACCAGGGTATTTAGATTTAAAACACTAAAATGTTTAAATCTGAAACATTTTTCATTATTGAACGCTTGTTTTGGGAAAAACGTTTTAAATCTAAACGTTTTTTCCAATTCACTTTTTAGAGTGCAGGAGCGTTAATTACTGAACTTTTGTAATTTAATTAATTATTTTATTTTTTTGATTTATTTTAGTTTCAATTGCACCTATTTTATTTATTGTAATTTGTGATGAGTTTAATTACTTAAATGAATTTAATTACTTAAAATTTCTTTAAAAGATACGATTTTGTTACATGTATTACTTAATTAAATAATTTAAGATGATTTGACATATAAAGACAGTGTTTTCAAAAGATAAATATGTTTTATCACATATTATTCTTCATCAGTTTAAATGAATGAATTTAATGAGGCGTTTGGCGGCACATAGCAAGCATTATCGTCATAAGTATTAGCGATAATCTACGACTTTAGTAGTACAAACAACATGCGATCAGACATGAGCGCTACCATACGCAGGACTCAAACGCATTCTCTCCGCATTTCAAAATGCGTATGCGACCCGCGTCTAATTAGCAATCTTGCGTATCGCTTCCCTTTTACGCGGATGCATTTTATTCGCATACTGTAGAAATATAGAACACACAGCTGAACGAGAGTTATCGAGACATGATTAATGAGAAACACATGCAAGCGCGCAGAATGAGCAATGCGGATTAACAAAAAAAAAGATAAATAAAGAAAGAAAGCCAGCTACTGATCGCAGAGCCCTAACTCATCTTACCATATTCGCTATTGGGATGGAGATAGTTACCGCTACCCGATCCACTGAAACGTATGATAGTAAACAGAAAAGCGAAAAGGATAATAAGAGGTGATGCGAATCGCTCGCACGGCGCTAAGAGGCAAAACAAATATATCTTCTCGCAAATGAAAAAAATTAGCTAAATCGTATATAAAACCGTAAACGAAATGCAATACTATATCGTCAATAAACGCGTTTTTTGTTTGTCGCTTTAACATTATCGCACGTTTGTAATGTAAATAACAATAAATAATTTTAATAATCGAATAAAAAATGATGGGATCTGCAGCGCTATTTTTTCGACTAAATTTACGGAGTTAGACTTATTTCGCGACACATTGAGCCAATTAAGAAACTAAACTGATATCGATGAGCATCCTACATGCACTATGATGTGATATCGGGAAAAAAATATGAGATCGTCGCAGAGTAACCGTCGATTACATTCGGGTGGGACATAATAGTCAGAAGGGTAGATAACTTATCGCTCGCTCGCGTACGCATTCTGTACTTACTCGACCACTTTGTACGTGCTCTGATAAGGCTGCTGCAACGGGTTGCCAAAGGCAGCGAGCGGTCTCAGAGGTATGCTCTCTTCGACACCCGTCAATCGCGGATCTGTTCCCAATTGGTTCATCGCGCCATCGCTCAGACCACTGTAGGATAATTTTTTTTACGTGTGAACATATTAACCAATAATTTAATATAGTCAATTTGATGAATCAGTAGCTTTTCTTGAAAGCCTCAAAGAAAATGAAAATAACTTTCTTACTTTAGAAAACAAAAATTTCTAAAGTAATTCAATAAATTTTTTTAAATTTTTTATTTTGTTGATAAATATATATAATAGGTAAAATAACTTTTCTCTGGATTAATGTAATTATCCCTTTTTACCTTAATGACTTGATTATAAAGTTAAATTATTATATACAAAGTTAGATATAAAGTTAAATTATAATATCCATGATATAATATAAACTTGTGAAATTTTGAAGTTATTCTGATCATACAGAAACTTTGCAAGTAGCAGAAACAACCCACAGTAACGAGAAAGTAATCAGAATTTAATTTCAATTTTTATGAATCTCGAGAAATTATATCAATTAAAATATATATCTACCCCGCTACATTTGGCACAACTTGGTGAGTGATTTGATTAGCAACATCCAGACGGCCACCAGGCCTCCGTAACGAGGCGTAAGGTAGAAAGTCTATGGAATTAGTCGGGGAAGCCTATAAAAAATAGATATCGATTAGAGTACAACAATCAGTAGAATAGAATTTTGCCTTAAAACATTACCTTTGCAGCGGCGGAGTTAACCTTTAGCGATCTCGCTCTATGAAAATTATGATGTCCTTTTCGCATGCTGGACCACACGCTACCAAACAGCGAGTGGTTTCTCTAGAAAAATATTTTCTAATTCAGTGACACACATTGCAATAGAAATTTGGATATAAACTATAAAATAGCTGCGATGTGTGCGTAAAAATGATTATGTAATTATTATCGAAGAGCTTGTCAAATATAAAAATATGACGATCGCAAGTCTCACCCTGTGCATGGGTTCCGGATTGTCGTCTAAGAGTTCTTCCAAGTTGCCGGAAATCGCGCGTTTCAATTCAGGGCCAGCTTCGTGTAACGTTCTCAATCCGGCCTTTGAAATTAAAATTTATTAATATTATTTTGATAATTAATATCATAAAACATCCAAGCGTTATCCAGCAATTCTATTTAGTTTCATTTCTCACAGATTACCTGAAGAGTCACAGTATTGTGACAATCTCTATCACCATCCTTCATTTCTTGTTCCTTGCGTTTTTTAAATCGACGAAAATAGTCCTGGATGAGAAAAGTCGCGTAAAATTTGCCAACCGTCACCTCATCATCCACTGGAAAGGACGATTAAAAGTATTAGTTGAATTTTGCGAGAAAAAAAAAACAAATGTTACATTTGCGAACGGAAACATTTCGTTACCTCCGGGCGGTGGAACGACTTGATCCAGAAGTTTCGGACTGGTTCTCTTCCAGATCTTCTTGATTACCGCTCTGAGCTCGGAATTTGCGTCGTCAATGTTACCTTCTGTTTTGATCCTCAACGATGTTCTCACAACGGCAAACAATGTCGCGTTGAACAACACGGTGCCGTCGCTGTTCAACGGCATATTCATCGAGACGAGTCTCTAAATTTTTAATTCCGAAATTAGAGATGATTATTTGAAATGAAACTTTATTTTAGACTATGAAACAACTTATTTGCTAAATTCAGGTAGCAGGTTTACATTTGATTAAATAAATTTGTCTACTGACCTTGCAAGCTACTCTATGGGGACACAATTTTCCGAAACCTAAGGGTGGTGATATTTTTCTCAGCAGCGTTACTACGTCGAGATGTTTAATACGTCCCTTAGCGTCGGGATCGTATTCGGACCACAGGCGAATAAACTCGTCTAAGTGGTGCGGCCCGAGAATTGACCAATCTCTCGTCAGGTAGTCGAAGTTGTCCATGATAACGGCGACAAAAAGATTGATGATCTGTTTTTCGCGAGATATATAGTGTTAACGTTAGAATTTAGAAGTGCTATTAATTTTAATGGCAAAGTAAAACTAGGTGCACTTACAAGAAATGAACAGAGCACGTAGAAAGATATGAAGTAGGGAAATGCAATATCCGATCCGCAGCCGACCGGATTATTGATTTCGTCGCTGTTAGAGTCACATTTAACTATGCCTGGATTCGATGAACAAGCCATCATGATTTCTTGCCACGCTTCGCCTATGGCCGCAAACATTTGATCGATTATTCTTTTTGATGATAATATGTGCTTATGAAAATTTCTTCGATATCTTACAATATTTAATTTTTAATTGTCAAACTTAAGTTAGACGTTGCTTTTTACTAGGCAAAAATTAATTCACCAATCCGTCAATAGTAATATTTTCACTTTTAACACCAAATAACAAAATATACGTACCTGTCGCCGACCTAAATAATACCAACACAGCTTGCGGAAAGGACTGGAAATTATTATTGCGATTTATCGACGTGTCGTCGTCTATCGCGATCTTTCCGAAGACCTAAGAAGAAGCATTCGCTTGAATCACGCTGTCGCTTTTACACTTTCAATTTTTCAATCGATCAATTTTGCTCACCTGCATGCCTATCACAGCATAAATAAAAAAGAGCATAATAATGAGAAGAGCGACGTAGGGCAGAGCTTGAAAGGACTTAATAAACGTCCACAAAAGCGTCCGGATGCCCTCTCCTCTGCTCAGAAGCTTGACCAATCGCATTACGCGAAACAGCCTGAAGAAGTTGATGGAAATGATAGTGGACTGACCAGGCTACAAGAATCGTGAAACAGTTTTACCGATTTCGCTTGTTACTCGTTAAATATAATCGCGAATATTGCTTCGGGTGCTCGATCAAAGTCAAGCGCAACGAATACTTACGTTAACTTCCGAGTAAACGATATCGATAAAACTTCCGAGCACGATAATAAAGTCGAAGACGTTCCACGCATCGCCGAAGTAATTCTGCAAATTAATAACGAATGTGCTTATGAGCGCATATATAATTATTACACCGGCGTAATTAAAAATGAACAATTTCAACGTAACAAAATGCGTTATAATAAGTAATATATATAATAAGAAATAATTTTCTATGTATATAATATATATACATAGAAGTGCGAGCTCGCACCTTAAATCGAAATGCAGCCAGCTTGAACACGAACTCGAGGGCGAAAACAGCGGTGAATATCATATTGAGAACATCCAAGGCGCTCGTGTATATTTCCGGTTGCCGGTAGAACTTCATCGCGAGCGTCACGGTGTTGATCATAATCAGCGTGAATATCGTGTACTCGAACGGTTGAGAGGTGACGAACCACCAAACTTTGTACTGTATTCGATGCTTCGGTATGTATCGGCGCACCGGTTTAGCCTTCAACGCGAACTCGATACAATTTCGCTGCACAGAGAAGCGATTGTTATTCTTTATACTATTACAATGGTAACACTTTTATGATTCCAAAATATCTCAATTGTTTATTAGTTTAAAAATTAATCATTTTCTAATTCTTAATTTTTAGAATTTTAAGATTTATTCTAAAAAATAAGATTTATTCTATAAATTTTGTTGTTAGAAGAAAGTTTAAAGAAAAAGAATAAAATATTAGTGATGATTGTGTTCTACATCTCCAAATATTATAGATTAACATATGATTAACATTAATGACAGTTTTTTTTTGTTCTTTAAAAAAATCTATTTAGGAATTAAAATTGAAAATGTTCTTGGAATCAAGTATGATCTTATCATATAAGTGTTAAGGGTTAAATCAATTTGATGCGCGCGATGACTCACCTGATTTTTATCGAGCTCACAGTTTTTGTACTCTTGCTCACCCTCGTTCTGAAAGGTGACGATAACGAAACCGACGAAGATGTTCACCATGAAGAATGCGATGATGATGATGTAAATGATGTAGTAAGCGGCCACTATCGGCCGAAAATTATGAATTGGTCCATGATCCTCTTCGTTGGAGTCGATCGACCATTCTAATAATCTATTAGTAGACACAGGATATACAATGTTGATGATATTTGGCACCTACAGCCACTTATTTAATAAAGCAAAGGATACGAAGAAACAATAACACATAAAAAGAGAGATATGAAAAATGAATACTTGATGGAAACTTTATTGCTACGACATCGACGTCGTTTGCGAAAGTAACGATTGCATAACCGCACTTTAACTCGTGATAAAATCTTGAAACAATGTTTCTCGTAAGATGCAACGCGAATGTACTTACGATGGCCAACCTTCGAAAGTCGAGACTGTGAAGAGGGTCAACATCGCTTTAGCGACATCATCGAAATGAAATCGCCACTGAAGCCACTCTCTCTGTTTCACGATGGGTCTATCGATGTTACCGTTTTCAAATTCCAAGTAAGTACCCCTGGAAAGGAGAAAAGCTTGTAATTTGAAAATGTGTTCTACTGAAATTTTCCAATTCTAAATGTATTGAAAACCTCATTGCAATCTCTATTTAATATATTCTTAGATCACATTTTATCTTTACGTCGCATATCACTGTATGATATAAAGTATCATTGATAATTTAAAAAGAAAAATATTTTCGTGTCGCAACATTTAGATTTAGAATCAAATGAAACGGTATTTTAATTAATTGAGTCTTTATAACACAATCAGAACTTACTGGCACGCATTCTGCGTCATTTTCGATGCATCGGTACAATAGAAAAACTTGCCCTGCACAACACAAGAAGTTTATCAATTTCGATCGCCATTAATATTATTAACTAAAATTTACGCAACATGTTAAAGCTGTGGACGGCACACTGGCGTTCTCGAAATTCAATTTGATGTCATTCACCAAACTAAAACAATTTACTCGCTGCTCAGATCAGTTTACATAACAATAATTATCCATTATGTAACCGATCATGAAATTCATAACATATTACAATATGTTTGAAAAAAAGAGTTTTTACATAATTGTTATATAATGAAAAAAAAATAGTTGTCCTCATAAGTTTCGACAGAGACTTTTAGACTTGTGGCAATTGGCTTTCCGCGCAAAACTGAACTCAAAGATCGCCAGCACGTCAGGTTACACATCAGCTGTGAATGGGCCATTCTTGCATGAACATTGTCAGCGGCAACAACAGCGAGACGTGATCGAGCAAAGTAAAAGGGTGTTAATGTGAGGCAAATGTGAAGTAGAAAGAAAGAAAACATTCCTTGTCGGCGCGTGCAAAACATATGTACAACAAGGTACAGAGCGATGCGTGGGGTTTCTCGACGATTCCGCGACTATGTCCATAATAATCCATATAAATATAAGCGTCTTGTCGCACGTCGACCTGGTGGTACACGGACATTAAGTGCGTAAGCACGCTGAGGGAGAGGTGTTGGTGAACGGGTCCTTCGCCTCCCTCGCTTTGAAACCTGCGTCGCGCCCATGTGGACAGAGCGAGATGGTGCAATTATTGCCTTCTCTCCGGTCTTTCAAATTTCTACACTCGCGAAAATTAATTTCACCTTTTGATTCAATTCTTTCACATAATTCTCGCCGTCGATATGTTTCATTCAACCTCAAAGTTCTAGTATTGGTAAGGCAAAGCTTTTGAATATGACGTCGTATATATCTTAAATTAACGATAACGTTGAAGAGAAATATTTTAGTTGGAAAAATCAAATTTTAGACCTCTCATTTAAGCACAGTATTTTCCTTAATTGAAAATCTTATTATCTTAATATAATCAAACTAATTATTCGAATTATCATATAATTATAAATTATTATTAAAATAATTAATATGAATTTATACGGAAGCACAATCTATGGAGACTAATTAATGTAAAATAATTGGAATTATATTACAGTCATGTAGATTATAGCAATGACTTTCGTGAACGTGTGTATAATAATATGAAATATAATAATTTTAACTGTAACCGAATCTTAGGCTTACATACAGTAGTTATTTTAATCATTTGCTAGACAGATACAGTGATTTTGTGAAAGAGAGACTTGGAAACGTGACGAGAATGTATTCTCTGTGGGCGTTTTCATTACACTTGAATGGTTTAAAGGCTCGCAATTTATAGCCACGCGTATATGTGAGCTTCATAATACTCTTGATGAAATTATTGTATGTACGTAACCGCTCCATTATCTGTCGACATGGTGCGTCCGCATGAGCTCGGACGCTACATGGGAAAAAAGCACGAATAATGGGCCACTGTGACGCGCCAAATTGTACTAATTGCCACCTACGTAACACGAGCTGGTGCGGGCTAAAATAACGAACAGGTTGAAACAACAACACAGCCCATCCACGTCCCGTTGACAACAGCGCGCACCTGACGATTTTGCGATCATTTCCTCCCTCCCTGCCCACCCGCCCTCTCGTCTTACCCGTTTTTATAATCCATAATTGCTTGCAAGTAAAAAAGCACAGGCGTCGTACGTATCGCGGCTCGTGCAGAAGCAGCACTATCATCGTGTTTTATTTGGCTCGTGACATATCTTCTATTCTTATCGTTACTTGATATTGTTATTTTTGCATATATCGTATTTTTTATTTCAATATTACGTTCCACGTCAGTTCATTCGAGTATTTTTTTTATGTACGTTGATATTTGCACATACGATATTCGTATGCAGGAATGCTTATGCGAACGTTTCTGCGGCTTGTGGAATAATTTTGAAATCAATAGCCGTAATAAAGACAAAAATTTCACGAAATTGTTTAATTAAATATTCATCAAATATTCTCAAGCAACGCTCGTGATGAGAATAAGCGAAAATTTTAATTAACTTCAACGAGGTCTTTTTAGGCACTATCGTGTGCCGTATCTATCCTCTATTACTTTATTGATTACTAGAGAAACTCTAACGAATGGTCTCTCTCTCTCTATATAATTATCTGATATAATTTTATAGTGTTATACTAGAAAGAGCATATTATCGCAACCTAATTTTCAAATAGATAGCCGTGACGTAACAAAAAATATATTAATTTATCAAAATATTCATTGAACATTCTCAAACGGCATTTATAGTGAGAATGTACGGCAATTTTCGTTAATTACTACGTTTCATTAAACACTATTGAAAGCTATCCTCCCTACTTTAATAATTACTAATGAGTGCTCTCCCTCTATGTGATTATCTGATTTTATTGTTGGTATATTAAAGAGCACACACACACACGTATTATATTGCAATCTCTCGTTTCGTCGCATATTCTGTCACATTTTAATAATTCGTTGAATTTTGATCGTTCTTTCAGTATTTATCTTTGCAGCAAGAACGTTGCGATATGTAAATTTAATGAAAAAATGATAACATTTTGGGTGCAAAATATTCGCGAATAATTATCACGAATGTGTATACGTTAATTAATTAATTTTTGCATGTGACGCGTGACATTTCGGCATGTTAAACATGTCACCCAACATCGACCATCGAATATTCTATTTTACATTAAATTTATTATCTTGTTAAAAAAATTATACTAGTATGTAAAATATTTAATAATTATACTAGTATCTAAAATTATACTATATTATACTAGTATTATACTAGTATACTATTATACTAGTATGTTTCTTCATTATCTCGTTTACAAAGATATTACATTTTTTTTTCGTATATTTTCGATTGGCTTTATTTCACCAAACGGTTTCGTTAGAGTAATTACATATTAATTGATATTTTCCCTGAACACATTCCTTGTATAATTTTGCCTCTTACAAATATACTTCATATTCTGACAATATTTTCACGAAGACTAATCTACGTAGCTCTCAAGCACGTTTAAGTGATATAATTGTGCGCATATTTACGATCAAGATAGATAGAAACGTGAAAATCCCGCTAATTGTTTTATCGGATTACTGCCGCAATCATCTTCTCCTCGCCTCGCATCGAAATACAATAACCATTCGCGCGGTTAACGTTCGAAAGGAAAAAGATATCCGTGTAGCACGTTGGGCGAGTTATAACCCACGAAATATCTGATTTCAGGACGTCCCTATTATTGTCTTTTCTTAACAGTTACATATCGTCGTGATGCAAGCAGAATCATTCGCCACATTAATAAGCATTATTCGGGAGGGGAAGCAGAATGGCAATATTTTTTTTATTGGTATCGTTTCACGCGCGTCTGGTTGCGTTCAATCGAGACGCGGAATTTCAATAGAATGCAATTTCGCGAAGGCGGAGCGATATTGATTTTGAGGCGCCGCGATGCGTACGGGGAGAGTTATACATTGTCTACCGTCGCGAATCGCATTCCGCTTCCGACATGAATATGAAATATGAAGCAGAGTCGGTGGAGTCTGGCGCGAAGTACATGGTAGTACGTCAAAACTTCTGTACATCTAAGGGGAGCTACCGCTAATACGTCCTGGGGGTCCCGGATCGGACCCACGTGTGAGTAACTTCAGTGCTATTTCATATTTTGCGACTATGAAACACAACGATCTCTTGCGAACATCTGCGTGATCTCTCTACAGCTGCTCGGACAATCTATCTTTCATCTAAACCCTAAATTCAACTGTACAATCTCTACGCTTCCTCATGGAATCGTGTGAGTCGTGGAAAACTTGGTGTTCAGCCGTGGCAAAACGAAACGAACGAAAACTACTTGCTTTCGTACAAAAGAGTACAAAAAAAAAAAAAACAATTGTCTCGAAATTATTTTTGAAGAAAAAGCACGAAGTTATCGCGAAATTATTCACAATTTTGATGAAGCTACGTTACGAATGTTAATAGAGCTAGTTAAAAAATATCAATAGAAATAACTGAATACTTATTATTAATTATAAGTTTTAAATGAATAAATTTTGTTTTATTATTAATTTACCATTCGAAATTCGTCTCGTTATGCCACGTAATCACTTGTAACTTGTGGTTTCGGTGCACGTGGACGGCCAGCATGCACTACGACTAAAGCTTCATTCTCACATACAGCGAAACTGGCATGCCTGGTTAAAGGGTCCTTATAAAGAGGGGGGGATACGATGGCTATATGATATGCGTATCGTTGGTTGTGTGACGAATAAATATATATATATACAAAAATATAGATATATATATACAATATACAATTTACACGTCGACGATAATTATACGACAATCTCGCCTGGTTTTTTTTTTCTTGGTCAAAAGCGTTATGTATTGTTAATAACAGCGTTACCGTGCTCGAGGGTGTAAAAGAGGGAGACGTACGGAGAGAGAGATATCGCCAGCAACGTACGTGCATACATCTGCGGGGTAATTCGTCATCGTTTCGGTGCCGTGTCGGCCATCAGAGTCGCGCCTTTAATAAATGATCGACGGTGCGATGATCGATACGCCCAGATAATCGGATAAAGCCCGGCGCAAAGAGAAGAGATAATTTCGCAACAATAGGGACCTTTCGGAGATTGGAAGTCCCTCGCGTCGGAGCGTGTCCGTGATAATATCATGCGCCACGATATTGCATTAGAAGCTTTGCAACGTCTTTTCTTCGATACTATCGATAAAATCTCGTGAAATCTCGCGCCTTGCTGCTGATATGTTCTCTCGTACGGTTTAGGATTAAAGTGGAAACAAATTTAGAACAGATTTAGACAAACTAGTTTTATCTCTTAGAAATATGTTGGCGTATATCGCAGGATAATTTTAATGAAATGTCGAGAAGAATGTCAAGAAAATTTTTATAAAATTGTTTGCCTGAATCTGATTCAAAGAACTGAAGAAAATTGTGGGAATTGCAATGTATTGCGAAATACACAGAGTAGCCACGGCAGAGAGAGTTGACTGATGCTTCATTGTTTTAATAGCGAATCTCCATTCTCTTGAATAATACTATTTTTTATTCAGCTTCTAAATACACATTGTTATCATTAATAATACTTCGAACAAGATAAAAGAGATTTTTAAAGAAAATCTGTGTCGAGTCTGGTTTTGCGATTAATATTGAGAATTAATTAATTCTCGCATTTTATAATTATTACCACTAAAAATGCACTCGTAATTAAATGTTTACTCAACACCTCGTAATTAATTATAACTATGCATATGACGAATGTTTCACGCCGTGTTTCGCTCAGGAGAAATTCGCCGGAGGTACTCTGCCGGAAATTTACTGCCGCCGTTCGTCGTCGACTGCGGAAGTGAACGTAAGTGCAAGGAGGGAGGATAGAAAAAAAATAGAAGGAAAATACGGAAGTAGAGAAAGAGAGAGAGAGAGAAAGTGGTAACGCAATCTCACGTTCGCTTAGTAAGCTTTCTAAATGGCTGGCTGGATGTCTCTTTACCTTAAACAGCTGTACCCCGATAACAGCGAACATGAACTGTAGGAGATAGGTGACCAACATAATGTTGCCGATCGTTTTAATGGCGACAATCACACACTTCACTACGTACTTTTTCACGTAGCGTTTTCAGTTGCGGACGAGCAGGGCGAGCGAGCACAGCGGGGAACACGTGGGGTGGTGAGAGAGTGAGAGAGAACAAAAAAAAGAGAGTAGCATTAATTTAGGGTGGCCGGGTATCACTCCAGGGGGAGGGGGCGGGTGGGGCGGGCGGGCAGAGGGTCGAGGGGGGGGGGGGTGGGCCGTCGAGTGGTGGAAGTTCTCGCCGCGATTCGAATTTTTCGAATTCCTGTTAGCCCTCTCGTTCGCGCCTTCAGTTGCTCTTAGCTCGTTAGCCCGATGTTATCCTTTCGTGGTGTCTACGAAATTTCTTATACGCGGCGATATATATGATTTGTCGGTCCCTTCGAAAGTTGCGCAGCTTCTCTCTGTTTATCCGTGAAAGTCACTTTTGAGAGTCTCAAAGCTCTCTCTCTCTCTTGCAGCTTTTCGATTACTTTCTTGTATTCCTTGTTTGTTTCTTTTTTCTTGGTTTTATCCTTATTTTCATCGTGAACTAAGCCCTCGCCATCCATCCAACCCATCAGTGCTCGATGTTTTTTCTCGGCAATGCACCTATGGGGTTTTATGGACGGGAAACCTCGGCGTTTCCTCGTTAAAAGTCGATTTTGCACGCGCGACCACGAGGACATTCGGCAAATCGATGGATCGTGTGATATATCGCTCGTTCGAATTCGTTTCTCGATGAAATTTGTGCCGCTAATATTGTCATTTCAAATACAGATTAAATATAGATATTAATACAAATATAAATATCACAGATTTTGAATATTGGAAATCAAAATTGAAGCAATCCGAGCAATTATGCGAAGAAATAACTCCAATAATGGATATCATAGCAACGTTGTATTTATATTTTATTGATTAATACATGTGTACAATCTCTCTTATGCTTGTTTTAAGAAAATATCCAGCGATATAAAATATTATTTTACCGTAAATATAATAATCTTTGAAATTGTTTTTCAATTTAATTCAAATATTTCAATATATTTCTACGCAAGAAGTCAAATTTATGTAAGAGAAATGCTATTCTCAATTTTCGGAAATAAGATCGTTGAAATCCGGCTCGCGAAAATCGCGTCGTGAAATTGACAGAAAGTTTCGTTGTTCTCGAAGCTAAAGCTCTTCATCACGCTCGGCTGGCATCGCACTGAGCATCAACGCCGCGCAACAGTTTATTTCCTTTTCCTCGCACCTGCACAAGCGTCTGCTGCGCGTTGTTATGGCAGCGCGCTTTTTTTTTCGAGTGACGTATGTGTTCACTTTCTCGCATCCCGTCAGTTGAGAATTCGAAACCAGGCAATCGCGAATTAATTCGTAAGGCTAGCTTGCGCTTACAAAGCTACTTCTGTGACACCCAATACCGCGCGTCGCATACACGTGTCTGTATATGTATATGTGTGTGCGTGTAAGGAAGTATGCGATGGTAGAGCGATCGATACACATGAAACTACGAGCGATATATATATATGTATATAGAAAGAGAAATATATATGTATATATAGAGATAGATAGACAGAGAGATAGATAGATATATAGATAGGTAGATAGATATAGACAGATAGATAGATATATCGGGCTGAACGACTCGTCTTCGACCTAAGGTTAATATAATCAGACAAAATTCACAAACTAATATAAAGTAGTAAAGTAGTCTAGAATGTCAACTATTCTACCATCTTCTATGTATGTTACTCTATATCTTCCCCTATGTACTAGTAAGCACCGAATTCCACATTCCAACATCGTCGATCCAATTTCGCATATTTTCGAATATTATCTTTCCGCGCTCATCCTAGCGATCATATTGATGGCAAACAATCTCGTTACATTCTTTATCGAGCAGCAAAGCTTGATCTCTTGCGAAGTATTGAGCATACCCTCTTGTTCGCGAATGTTTAAAGTGTTCTACAGAGACTATCTCTGGAAAATTAATGACACTTATGAAACTTCGTAAGGAGAAGCGCGCGCACTCAAATTCGATAAAAGATTACCGTGATCGTGGAAGAATCATTACAGGGATTTTACAGTGTAGAATCAACTTCGAAATCGATTCGATTTGTAACGCCTGATTTATCCTAACCGACCATTGATTTCGCCTAGCCGCTTCTATCGAGCTCTTCTCACAGATAAATTTGTAAGACTTTATCCGAATTTCTCATTTTATCGATCTCGATTGCCGCCGATAATTAACTCAATAAATATCATTTTGAGAAATTTCTGTTTCAATCTTAATTCGCGTATAAATTTAACTTCAGACACAGTCATCGAGTGTAATGATCGAAAAATGCCTACTATACGTCTTGAGAGTTTGTTTTCATTTGAATTTCAAAATGTGTATTGATGGCATTCGTTACACTCTCGCGAAATAGAATCGGACAATCGGAATCGATGTTACTTCCAAAGCCTACGAAAACGGACGAAGAATGAAATTGCCGTGGTGCTTCCTTTTGCAGCAATTATGGGTCTGTGCGCGCGTGTAAGGGACCACTTTTCGTGATCTTTTCCCCTTTCATTTGTCCGGCGGCGAAGTCCCGCGGCGAGTGGAGCTTACGAGAAATATAGCCCTTTGTCCTCTTCTCCTCCACCTTTCTCTCTCATGTTAATATAGCAGCACACACCACTGCAACGCTCAGCTGGCACAAGCATGCAATTCTCAAACATCCTCTACTACCAGTCTTAAAATCACGAAGCCTGCATGAGTTTTTTTATTTCTTTTTTTTTTTATAACTAGGTAGGTGTGTGTATACGTGTAAAAATATAAAGAAAGGAATTAGTACCCTTGGGTTTTCCGCTTATATCTCGCGCAAATGTGTACGTGTGCTTGTGTATATTTGTTTGGAAAGACCGGTACACCACTGAGCAGTGTGGAAAGATTGTCTTAGACGATATATAGCTGCCATAAAAGCAGCTATATACTTTTATAGGGATTTTTATAGAGATCTTTGTGCTTTTCTTGTCTTTGTTTTTACGTAGAAGTGAAAAATATACAATATATTGTACAGTTTTAAGTGCAGCATTACAATCATTTTATATAATCCTATATAATTATAATTATAATGTTATAATATAAATATGTATATATAAAAAATTTAGAGAATATTTTAAATCGAAATAATACATGTTTATTTTCCTCTTAAATATTAATTCGATTGTTTTGCCGTAATTTTCAATCTGTACCAATCTATCCTTTATAGTTGCAAAAAAAATATCCATTTTTATAATAATAAATATATAATCAAGCAATTAAATTAATATACTATCTCTTACATATTTATTTATGATATAAACAATTTCTTAAGGTAAACATTATTACGTGCGATCAAAGAGTTCTTGGTGTAGCGCTATAAAAAACTTGCTAGCTTGTAGTCCTATTTGTGATCTCGTTCAAAGTAATTTCTTTGAACATCAATATTTTTTTATCGTTTAAATTTCTTAAAGCACATCTGGAAATCTTTTTGTGAATATTGTTTAAAACATTCGTCATTTTAATTTGAATCTTATCCACGTTGTCAAATCAATATTCTTCGATGACTTTTCAGATTTGAAAAAAAGAAATTATACGAATTGTAGTCATCAAATCATTCGGCTTTTTTCTTTTTATGAAGTTAAAGTTAAAGAAATTGAAGATTCAAGTGGAAACGAATGTGTTAAACGTATTTCATAACCAGATTTGCAGGATTAAAATCGGAAATTTTTTATGCACTATAAATATGCATGTGTGTATGTATATATGTGGATTTGCGCGTGTGTTGCGTGATAGTTTCATGTCATTTGAGCAGCGATGTAGTCTATCGAGTTTCGAGCAGCGAAGTGATGGCAAAAAGAAGAGAAAGAGAGAGAGATATATATACACTCACCCGAAAAAAAAGCGGTACACTGAAAATGTGGGAAAAATTCATCAAATTTCAACTGACGATAACTTCGTAAATAATAAAGATAGAAAGTTCTATAAAATATGGAAATAAAGCTAAAAATCTCTACTTTAAGAATCAATTTATTTCAATGTTGCAAAATAAATTTATTGAAAATGGCGGATGACAAAGCGCGAGCATGCAAAATTGAAAAATAATGGTTCGAGTTTGCGACGGTGCACGGTATAAACAAAAAATTGTAGCTTATTGGGATCAAAAGCGTACGAAAGTACAGAGTCTCCTCTTTAAAATGCTTTTTTATGCATCTCGATACGATGATTTTTCGCCGAGAGATTCGCATTTGAAGAAAAAGGCAGATTCTTACTTCTAGGCCTCTCACTTACAGTACAGTCTGCAAATCGTTCTCCAACGCGACGGTATACTCGTTCTCGTCCGTCTGAAGAATACAGACAAAAACGAGATTCGTCGCTAAAAAGAACGGTACTCCATTCTGCATATGTCCAGCCTGCATGCTCGACAGCAAAATTGAGTCGAGTTACGCGATGGCGACGCATAAGCGAAGGTACATTTGCTGGCCTGCGCGGAAAAAGACCGTGTTCCGCTAATCTGTTTCGAATAGTGTCAACGGATACATTACATTCGCGGACATCTCTTAAATTGTTTCGAATTTGAACAGCCGTTCGATGTCTGTCTCTTAATGAATTTAAAACAATAAATCGGTCATCGTTTTCATTCGTACAACGAGGACGTCCCGAACCAGGTCTTCTTTGGACAGAATTAGTCTCCAAGTACCTAGCATAAGCACGTTGCACGATTGACACTGATAAATCAAGTGCCTCAGCAACGTACCTTCGACTTCTCCCATCTTCAATTAACGCTACAACTTGAGCAGCTTTTTCAGGACTTATCGTCGCCATAATTGACCAATAATTTCAATGCGAAAAGATTAATTATTGTTTACTTTGACGAAGTCGTACGAATAAGTAACGCGTCTCGAAAGAAAAAGATCAAGAGAAATCAAGCACTCTTCTCGCAATGTGCGGTCGAGCATAAACAAAAAGTCAGGGCGAAGAAATCACAAAAGATCTGCAGACATCTCCTTCGGATGCAAAACAATTGATTGAAAAATAATGGTTCGAGTTTGCGACGGTGCACGGTATAAACAAAAAATTGTAGCTTATTGGGATCAAAAGCGTACGAAAGTACAGAGTCTCCTCTTTAAAATGCTTTTTTATGCATCTCGATACGATGATTTTTCGCTGAGAGATTCGCATTTGAAGTAAGAATCTGCCTTTTTCTTCAAATGCGAATCTCTCGGCGAAAAATCATCGTATCGAGATGCATAAAAAAGCATTTTAAAGAGGAGACTCTGTACTTTCGTACGCTTTTGATCCCAATAAGCTACAATTTTTTGTTTATACCGTGCACCGTCGCAAACTCGAACCATTATTTTTCAATTTTGCATGCTCGCGCTTTGTCATCCGCCATTTTCAATAAATTTATTTTGCAACATTGAAATAAATTGATTCTTAAAGTAGAGATTTTTAGCTTCATTTCCATATTTTATAGAACTTTCTATCTTTATTATTTACGAAGTTATCGTCAGTTGAAATTTGATGAATTTTTCCCACATTTTCAGTGTACCGCTTTTTTTTCGGGTGAGTGTATATATATATATATATATATATAAAGGATATATTATAGGTGTCTAACTGATAGAGGATCAAAAAACGAAGAAAAATGAAAGCCAATGCCGAAAGAGCAAAGGCATGTTAGGCCTGGTGAAAAGCCGCTTTTACTTTCTAGTTTTTTTTTTTTTCGTTTTGTTTACACTCAACTATCCCGGATCTGCTTTTAAGCTATCGTCTCATCTCCCCCCGGTTTACTCATCCACTATATATAGTATTTTATTTACGATATTACATCGGCGTGGCACGATTCAGTGAAATTTAATGGTTTAATAAAGAACACATTTCAGATAAAAGAGACAATACCGTGACTTTTCAACCTAATTATTACAAAACCGTCAAAAGAGATAGTTATGAATAACTATAGTTATTTAATAGTCCTTAGAAACATATTTAAAAAGTTGCAAATATATTCTAATTTATCATTCAAAAGTCATTACGCTGTTTATTCTACCGAAAGATTTTAATTACTTCATTTGACCTTTTATTTTTTTCTTTTCACATGGATTACATATGTGGACTATCTGTATATTACTGCTATTTCTATTATGTATCGATTTTTATAAAATATATACGCAATAATTTCTCGCTAGTAATTTTTCATCACAAAACTGTGTACTGAAGAAAATACATATTTAAATATCGTTCAATTTTGAAAGCAATGGGAATATATTGAATTGAATATGTCAATATAGAAGCAACACAAAGAATCACATGAGTGTTTTGTAACGAAAAATCGACAAAATTGTTCCGACTCTTTGTAACAGTTCTGAATAAAGTTCGTATATTTATGTATATTCATGTTGTCAAAAAAAAAAAAAAAAAAAAAAAAAAAAAAAAAAAATGAAGTGAGATGTTTCTTGAGTTGCTTTTATTTTTACGGATAACGGTTTGGCAAAAAGGGTATTTTATTCTATAAATTGTTTTTTTTATTTTGAATTTTTTACAAACGCGAAATAATAACAGCAATCTTCCCCGCCGATGCGCTATCGACAACGCTGTAATTTTTAACGTGTTGCATTTTCGAGAAACTTTATTGAATATTTAAAGTAACATGCATATTCATTGAACTAACTGTAACACGATTCAAGTCATAGTTCATACTACACACCCAGGGAAACCGTAAATGACATTTGTCATAGTTCAAATTTCGGTATGTGGAAATTGTTATTGGTGACTTTCACATCAAAAATCGGAGACGTAATTATTTTTATTATCTTTAAATGAAAATAGCATTGTACATAATTTGGACGGGGAGAATCCTTGAAATAAATTTTAAACAAAGTTTCCTCGCGGATTCTTCTAAAGTTTTAAAATATATTAACCCGGTTTTGGTACATTAAGGAAAATTATTTACTTCCATTGAGATACTTATACATTTTCAATTAACAAAAATTGAAATTCTTAAGACACAATATCAAACATATGGTTCATATATTTACAAGATTGGTTAAATATTTCATAGATATAGATATATTTACACGAGACAATGGGGATTAAGTTCACATCAGTGAGGAATCTTTTAAACAATTCAACACCCGGTTAAGCATAAGCTACGTCGATGTAAAAACAGTTTCGGATGATAAAGGCTGATCAGTCAAGCTGGCCTTCGGTAAACGGGACGCTGATATATAATCTTATACAAAAGGAAACAAAAAACGCAACCCAGTGAGAGGTTTCGGGGAGAGTGTCGAGACAAGAAATCCAATTATGAATAAATTACACGCCAAAAGAGTTTGTTTCGTGGGGAAAGTAATATCCAAAGGTGCATCTGTCAGAGAAAACAACATTTGCCTCGTGCTCGCGCCCCTCGACGATTATTTTCACGTGACACGCGCGCGCGCATCGATCAATGTCGATGTGTTGGATCGAGGCACAGATGTCTCTTGATTGGACGATTCTCTTAATTGGATGATGCGTTCGTTAATTCCGCAACTTCGCGCAAGACTTCACGTCTTTCACGTGTACCATCAATATTGTTATGATTATTTAACATTAATCTTTAAAATATTGAGAGACAGCTTTCTGCGCGACGGTTATTAGTAGAAAATTCACACGAAATATACTTATCCCACACAAATGTACAAAAGTGCTAAACAGTGATAAAAATTGTAAGTCGCGTGGACGTGCTTAACGTGATAAAGAAATATGTAACGTCAAATGAGCGGTACAGAGAAATTTGATGAGAAAGCACATAATTACAAAATATCGAAAATAAAATTGAATTTAATTGTAAAGCAAAAGCTTCGCGCGCGCAATCGTGCCATCAGTCTTGATTAATGCCCTTTTGAAAAACGGAACATTTTAATCGCGTTTCTCCGTCAAGATCGTTGCAACTCTCAGAGAACTCTCGCGAAACAGTTGTAGATTTAATCGCTTTTAAATTGATCGAGATTGCGATTGCGTGTTTGGCAACAGAACGGAAATAATCGTCGAAGAAGCTGCCGAGATATCGAGCAAAGGCGTACTGAGATAGCAATCGTAATAGTAATGGTAGTAGTAGTAGTAGTAGTAATAGTAATAGTGATAAATTTGGTGAGGGTGAATTATTTTTCTGGCTGGTTGCATTAAGAGAAGTGTGGATAAACGAATGAATGCTGAAATCAAGTTTTCAGAGAAAGAGAGAGAGATATTGAAAGAGTGTGGGTCAGGGCGGAGATTTGTAAGGGGGGGGGGGGGGGCTGTAGGTATCGACTGGTAACATTATGCCACTCTAGTGTATATACTACAAGAGAATTCGGAGAATTTATTTAGGGCCGTAAAATAACGCCGGGGCCCGATAATCCTACCTTGAAGAGCTGTACGCCAATGACGGCGAACACGAACTGCAGGAGGCTGGTGACGAGGACTATGTTTCCGATAGTCTTTACCGCTACGATGACGCACTGTACTACGTGCTGGGTTCACAACATTAATCACAATATATATTCGCCCTTCGTGAGTGGAAAGATGGAAATTATGCGCGTCGTGTCGCGTAAGAACGCTCACGTCTCTTTTAATGATCTTAGCGTGTATTTTTTTTACTTGTCGGCGAATAAATCCGAGGCGGCCCTCTTGAATCGCGAAAGCGTTCTCTTGGCATAGAGTGCGCGCCGGATTTCGTTAAGATTTTAACGAGAAACTCAAGATGAATTTCTTGTTAAAAGTGGAGGTACGTCTTGCAACGCCTCTCTTTGCAATGTATTGAAAAATCTGCTGGTGTTCTATATCGTGAATTTTGTATCGCGCCTGAAAAACTTTGACGACAAATATTTTATCGGTCTTCGCGAAGAAATTGTCGCGTCTCGTTATTATGCGATAACTCTCGCATAATAAACATTCTTGGTACATGGAGACAGAGAATTTGTTTCTGCTAGCGCGATTTTTCCAAAAATTGCTCGGGGTTTCTTCCACCATTTGTATCAATAATTACAACTACGCGAACGCTTGGCGATCAACGTTGAATTAAGAGCAGAAATACGGGAGTGACTCTTTAATTTAGCTAGCTGTGGATATTACGGTATATTATGCCTCTGGCGTTACTATTATGTATACTATAGGGCGTATGCTGTGAATTGGGCCGGTTTTAGCGGACTTATAAGTAGATAAAACAAATGAAAGAGATACCTTTAGTCCCTTGGCGCGATTGATGGCACGTAGCGGCCTCAGTACGCGAAGTACTCGGAGCACTTTGATGAAAGAGAATGCACCAGAGCTGCAAATATACAACAATAACATAAAATAATAGCACCAGTATAAAACAAATTAGTCAGAACAAAAAAAATTATATTTTGAGCAAGACTGACTCTAGTGATTAGACTTTGTTTTTTAACAAAATTCTCTTGAATTTTAAATACAAGTTTTTCATACAAATATAAATAATTATAAATAAATATGAGATAATTATAAATATAATTAGACACTTTTATATTTTTTAATTGCGAGAAATTAATGTAAAATTTAATAAATTTAAAATTCATACCTGACAGTCGCGGAAATGAGTGAAGCGCAAACGACGAGAAGATCGAGCAGATTGAAAGCCGACCTACAGAACGCGCCGTCGTGAAAGATGAAACCGTATGAAACCACTTTAAGACAGATTTCAATTGTGAAGACAGTAGTGAAGAAATAGTCGAAGTAGGTCAATATCTGCAGCACAAAGCACACATCAGTTACTTTGCTAACTAGTTTAAACAGATATTTCAATAGTTTCGCAAAAATTTCGACGAAATGAATATTTCAACGGTGTTGCGAAAGAGTCGATGATTGATTTATCTTTCAGCACGATTGGATACCTGATTTCTGTATGATGTGGCTTTCAATGGATCCTCGGCAGCCAACATAGCAGAGGATATCA
The DNA here is from genome assembly GCF_040581485.1 of Linepithema humile. Classification (NCBI taxonomy): domain Eukaryota; kingdom Metazoa; phylum Arthropoda; class Insecta; order Hymenoptera; family Formicidae; genus Linepithema; species Linepithema humile. Next base: position 23,773,153 of record NC_090128.1, on the reverse strand, counting down.
TAATGCAGACCAGTATCACGTTGCTGAAGTAACTGTGATTACAGCACCAATGACAGAACACGCGAAACCTGTAAAACGCAATCGAGAAGAACCATGATCGAGACAAGTCGTTTGTAAAAAGATATTTGAGAAGAGAAAAGGTCAAAGACGGTTGATTTAGTTATCTATTATCTTTATATGTTTTTGACTGGAATATAAAAGAAAACTTGTCAAGAAGTTAGTGCTTGAATATAAAAAAACTTATCAAGAAGAGTTAGTGCCTGAGAAAATGCTAGAAGTTAATGCTACCTATTAGTGCTTGAGAAAATGAAGAAAGCCGAACCGGCCGGAATCGGTTCCTTTTTAGCAGCCGCGTTGTATTCGGACATCCTTCGCGGCCGAGCCGTCACTTCTTGTCCTTCATCTAGAAAAAGAAATTGATTTCTCCTTTCATCGTCATAATTTGACTGAATTCTACTTCACACTCGATTTATACAATTTCCGTCGGAAATATCCAGATTTTAAAATAACCAGATGAGAATTGGAAAATCAATTTTCTTCGAATTAATAATTCCTGAAACACGGGAAAGTTGGCGTAGTGAACGTACCTTGCATTTCTTCTTGTTCGCCTTCCTCCTCTTCCTCTTCCTCCACTTCTTCGTCGGACTCGACGTTGAGTCGCACTTTGTGCGTATTCATATCCTCGCTTTTTTCCGATCTGCAATCAATGATGATTATTCAACATAGATTGTGTTTTCTGCACAAGTTTATTTTTAAACATATATTTTTTAATGAATTTAGATGCTATGTAGAATTTTTTACAATATACAAAACGTAAAAATAATTTTTTAAATAAAAGATATGACTTTATATTTCCAATTGTAAGATATTAAATATGTATTGCATATTCATTACACGACGGGACAAAAGATATAGAAATTTTATATTACCCTTTAGATAGTGGAATTTATGATATGCATAATAGAGACATTAATTAACAATTATTGCCGCTCAGGTCTTTAATGAATTCAGTTTGGAAATTGAAAAATTATCGACGAAAGTGCATAGCAATAAATTAGGTGTTCTTAGTTCTTCGACTCTTGTGAGCTCTCTCTCTCTCGTGCATTACCAGCCATAATAGCATGGCATAAGGAGAGATGCGTAATAATGCTCTCTGGTTTCGTTATAATGTAATAACGCACGCCGTCGTATTACAACTTATGCTGCATTACGAGAGAGAGCTTACGTTTCGGTATCGAGTGCGGCTTCGTAGTCCTCCATTGTCTCGTTAGGGTCATGTTCGAGATCTGTCCCAGCTCCTTCGTCCTCTCCCCCAGTCCCCTCGCCACCATCATCGCCGGCCTCGCCGCTGACTTCGTCCCTTACCGGCGAACCACTGCGGGATTTATTTTTCTCCGCCTGAAAGATAGAAAAAGGGAGATAACTATCAAGTGATCCGGTTAAAAAAAGCAATCGGCGCAGTAATGACCTCATACAAAAAATATTTGGTTAACTGTAACGTGCTCGAAAATCCCAGAAAATGAAAATGCGCGCGCGTATCAATATAAGAGGAAAGAGTCAAATCATATTTGATTTAATGGAACATTGTTTAATTATAATTATTATTTTATCTGCATCCATCAAAGTATTTCTTTTTTGTAAATTCCAGGAAAAAATATTTGGAAATTTCAGAATTTCCAGATATTTTGTACAACATGAAATTTATTCATTTTGAATGCAGTAATGTAAAATAGTTGAAAGATTTATTGAAGAAATTTTAGTACATTTATATTGCGTACTGTTGAATAATACCGGAATATCTATTTTGGACTAATTAAATTTTATAGCTGACGTTGTTTCCCGACAATTAATATTATTATTATATAAAGCTTTCTGCAGCAAGTTGATACATACGTTTGTAAATCCGAACATACGCATTTATATCAATATTTGATTTGTGATGATTGTTATATAAATTAATTATATTTTATCAGCATTCTTATATAGAAAAGGTCAATTTTTCATTGAGAAAATATGAATTCCTTCATATTACTTCATATTACGTAATATAAAATCAAAAGTCACATTCGACATGAATATTTGCAATATAAACTATTTGATCTGAAAAAGTAATAAACTTTTCTATTGGCACAATATCGTGATTTAACAGTGCAATGAGATGCAACTTGCATTTCAAGGAGGCGACACACTTTTTTTATTGCTTATATAGTCGCCATTGGTAAACAACAGTAGGAATCATAACGCCGCACATTCGATTTGAATATTGATTCCATTGTTACGTAACTTCCGTACTTTTGTCATTAAAAACGAATACGAAACACTGAGAAAATTTATGTATGAATTTATACACAGTTATATCTGTTCAATTATTAAAAAAATTATTAACAATATTAACAGTTACAAACAGTTGCAAAAAATTAATATGCAAACATTTTAAAAGTATCGAATGCAAAAATGGTGTATTAGATAATGGAACGAAGTGTGCAACGTAATGTAATCCAATATTTATGAATGCAACCACGAGATGCATGTTGTTCGTTAAAAAATGGATTCAATACTGGCCATAATTTCCGCTGTGCATTTAACAGTTTTTCAATGTTATTCGCTTGTTAACTATAAACATGGTTAACCAGCTTTTAAACTCTGTCGCTGCGGTTTTAAGCTACCTTACGAGTAATAATGCGTTGTTCGTAACTTTGTGAATTGCAACGGCTGCACACTCGACAAAGGAAGCCCTAATGTTACACGACCACTTTCCGTTGTAACACTCTCTTACAACGTTCGTACTAATTTAGATAGTTTCACACCAATTCAAAGCTGTTAGGTTAATAGGTTTTTTTTTAATTGCTCTACCGAATACCTTAAAATTTCTGTTTGTTTTTTTTTGCTACGCCATTTTCCTCGTTATAATATTAATATTATTGGGACGATAAATTTTATGAGATAGAATCTTGATGCGACATGTTCGATAGTCACACGTGTCATGCATGTCACGATGTTGATGTGACGTGGCAGAAGGAGAAAATTAGAGCATCGCCTTTTTTATCGCCCTTTACGAGCGTTAAACGCGATGCTCATTTACCCTCACGGGGATGGGCGTCGTCTTGTCGTCGTCGCCGTCATCGTCATGCCTTCAGACTCATTCGAGTGGACTGGCATTGTCCATAATGCGCCTCGTGATATTCACTTGTCACAAATGCTCCACGTAATGTGAATACTTACACTTCTCGAGTGTCGTGCGGTCAAATTAGCCGGATCATTTATGGAAATCAGGAGCGAATGGTTTGTTCAAGAATTACACGATTGTAAAACCCTTCAGGAAAGCAATTACTTATACTTGAATTCATCGCTTTAATCTTTCTTTATCTCAAAATTTCTCTACATCAAGAAAAAGCTATGATTATATTTCGAGATTGATTGTATTAATTTAATGGAAGCATGAAAAACAAGAGAGAAACTCAATAGACAAATAAATTGCTATAATAATAATATTATTGCAGTAAAAACAAGAATTATTTGTTTTCTGAGACAAAGATTTTTTATTAATGACAGCTATGAAGCTTTAGATAACATAATGGGGAAAAATAATCTTCTTACTATGAAATTTTAATGCTAAAGTGGATCTGATGGAGCATCTAATGTAGTTACGTGTATTAGATTCGCATTATCCGCAAAATCATTGGTGCTTTACTATATTATTTATCACATATACACACTCAAACAACACTCACCTCCTCCTCGGCTTCTTTCTCGATGGCAGTTAAGGACTCGGCATCAGCAAGATTGTCGACGGCGATAGCCAAGAACACGTTCAAGAGGATATCTGCATTGCTATCTTTGTCAAGGATCGATTAAAATTTATTGAATCAGTCCGGATCGATATTATACCTGGCGAGTGCGCTCTTGATATGACACGCGAGAGAGAGAGAGAGAGAGTAATAATTATTTGTCTCGAATTTGTTCACTGACAAAGGATACAATTACCGCAAATGAAGAGAATAATGAAATAAACACAGGCGAGGACGCCGATGCTGGCGACGCCGCCGTAAGCTCGAATTCCGACGTACATTACGGCATTCCAATCCTCACCAGTTAATATCTGTAAACGTAAGGGTGAAAATAAATTACTTTTTACAAAGTATCCGCGCAAATAAAGCGAAGATAATAGCGTAAAATTAAAGAGTGAAATACATTCATGATAAATCGGGAATGTAATTTTGGATATAAAATTTGCAAAACTATGTTTAGGCTCTTTTTTTCTTCTACGAAAATAATTAAATACCTGAAACACGGTGAGCAAACTTTGCCAAAAGCTGTCGAAATTGTGACGTGTTTTTTCTTCCTCGTCGCTGAAATTGAATCGTCCACCGAAGACCTGTATTTACAGAATAAATGTTGAAAAATCCATAAGGATATCTCTCTGCATCAGATATCTCTGAATACGGTGCGTTAAAATCTACCTGCATGCCCAGAAGAGCAAAGATGACGATGAAGAGAAACAGTAGGAGCAACAGTGAAGCGATCGATTGTATCGAGTTCAGTAAAGAGGCCACTAAATTCGACAGTGATCTCCAATATCTGCAAAGAATAAACTCAATTCACGCATCCTAAATGTGATTGCGTGTATTCTCTTCAACAATACTTGTACTCATTGCAATACTCATGACACAATTTTACCAAGTATTAATTTTGATTGAAAAATTGAGATTTGTCTGCGCTGTACTCACTTTGTTACTTTGAATACCCTGAGCAGCCGGACGCAACGGAGTACGGAAACGCCAAGAGGCGGCATCACATGTGTATTTGTAAGTATCATTTCGGTGATCGAGCCGATCACGACGAAGCAATCGAAACGATTAAACAACGAAACGAAGTAACCCTGCGGAGGAAATTACAGCGGCTAAAGATTGAAAACTCTTAAGAGCAATAGTGTGTCTTTCTAGCTCACGAGATGCTTGCATTCTCTTAATAGCAATATGCAATTAATCATAAATAATAAATATCAATTGATTGAATCGCGCGATATTGATGTTTATTAATTTCGCTACATTTCTTAAAATATTGGAAATATGAAAAAAAGAATGATTAAAAAATAATCGACGGCGATCACTCACCTGAAAGCCTAAACTGTACATTTTTAACATCATCTCCATGGAGAACAGCACGATGAAGAACATGTTCGTGATCTCTGGTGGCAAATGAGTAGAGAGGTTCGCGTTACGAAAGGCATTACGAAAGACAGGGCGGTTTATAATTAAAAGTAAACACTAGTCAAATATCGACTTTATTTCCGCTAACCGCAGCGGTAAGGCGGTATTTACCTTGAAAGTCGTCCAACCAGTGCGGCTGATTGTAATGCTCCGTGGCGAGAACGCCGGTATTCAAGAAAACCAGCACTATGATGAGCCAATAGAAGACCTGGGACTTTACAGCCTTTCTGCAGGCTCTCCGCATCCGCCTGTTCACTCTGCGAATTCGCGTCACAATGCCATGTAGTCTAAACTTCGCACGCTCCCGCTCGCACGTATACACAAACGCTTAGCCACTTATGCTTTGAACTTCGTTGGATAAATGACTCTTTGATCTTTACTGGCGTTTTCCACGTACGTGCAAAAACGCGACAGCGCGAAAGAGTACAATCTATCTTTGGAAACTCGGACGATATATTCGCGTCGATGATGATTGTAAAATAGTTTTATACGTAGTTCAAAGTGGAAATTTCGAAAGGCGATTTCCAGTGTCAAAATTACCTCTCTAAGTCCCGTTTCTTCTTCTTCCAAACGGACTCCTGCTGGATTCCTTCCTCGTCACCCTCCAATTGGTCCGTACTCTCTATTTCGTTCTGTTGCTTAGCTGTATAATGTTAAACATTTAAACTCCGTCAATTAATTAGCATCTTTCAGCTGGAGGAAAGCTGCATTGAGAACGAACGACTTTTTAAATTCAATTTACGCATTTGCATAAACACGCGATATCACGAGTCGCAAATCAAATTCATTTTTTTTATCAAAAATTATATTAGATAAATATAATATATTATTTACCATAATTGATATTTTAAATTAGAAAAAAAATTGACAAACAACTTTCCAAATTTATAAATGCGCGATATGTGTAACACCAATTCATTTCTTTGTCTAAAATATCATTTTGGATAATCAATATATACTTATAATTTATTTTCATCATTTCCTCTTTCTCATAATGTATGATATGTGTAATACATTGCATAAAATGTGTTCGTCTCAAGTTACTTTCTACAGGAACGCTGATTGCTAGCATACTTTTCCATTTCGAAAGTTCTTGATATAAAATTCTTTCCGCATACGTACTTTTTCCGTCTTGCTTCGGTTCGTCGGTCTCCGGCTCGATGTCCTCGGCCTGCGTTATCCAGTCGAGATAACCCCTGAGATCGTCCTCGATCTGCTGTTTCTCCCTGAGCTTGTGAAAGTCGCCACGCGCCTTCGCCTTCTCTCTCTCCTTAGAGAACTCACTGCATCAAGTGGGACAAGTGCATGTACGATCGCGTTGCTTTGTGATTAGAAATACGACGCGCGAGACGCGTAATTGGAACATTCGATGGCAATGAAACGGAAATCGAGCGGCGCATGAAAAGGGGACTTCTTTTATTTGCCTACGCTTCTTCGACGTCTCGTTTCTCCCTCGAACGAGGGCGAGACGAATAAGATCGTATGAATGCGCCGTATGCGTATCGAGAAACATTCAGTGAAACGTGACGACGCTCCTTCTCGTTTACAATCTCTTCTCTTTTATATGTAAAATCGATGCGGCGATCCATGCCACAAAGGATCTAATTATTCCGGGAATAATGCTTTTTTTATGAAAAAACGCATTTTAATGAAACATTTCTGACACAAATTTTAATACATGAGATCGTATTCAATTATAAAAAGTAAAAGAAATTTTAATTAATTAGAATTGTTTTTGCAGAGCTACTTTTATCTTTTTTAAACGTTGAAATTCGTAGAATTTCGAAAATAGAAAAAATATATTTCAAGCATTTCATTAGCATTCTGATGACTCGGTACGAGCAAATCTTCGAAACATTTCAACATTTTTTTTAGCGGCGCTTCCGATAATAAGTGTTTGCGCGCTTGGCGTGAAACGATGGATAAAACGTAAAAAGCGAAGGAAGTTAAACGCGTTTATCATCGATACCGTTTTCACGTCTCGATTAACCGTGCATCCTTTACCGATGCGCAATGAAGTGTGTGCATGCGTATGTGTGTGTATGAACCTAAGAAAAAGATATTTTTATCTTGTCCCCTCGTGGAGAATTACAAAACTTCACAAGGATAGATGTCGCAAGCCGATTAACTGGGTTATATCCTCTAAAAGGATTGTTCCAACAATCGCAGAGACTCGAAGGCTGATCGTCTTGTTACATCACGAGATGCCGCATTTAGATGAAATATTCCATGTATTATTTTTTCGCGATTAAAAACTGTCCGTGCGACACAGAATCTCTCCACACTTACCCGGACAACACACCGAGAATTAGATTCATCACGAAGAAAGCCCCGAGAATGACCATCGAAATGAAGTATATCCACTGCCACGAGCTTCCCATCGCATCCTCGATCTAGAGGACAAAACAATTAAAAAGATAAATGAAGGATAGAAAAGCGCAATTGAGAATGTATTTAACCCTCTGTGCTCCGCAGATTTTTATTAAGAAATAACACATTACATCCCGACAATAATATAATGAGTGGTATTCTTTTTTATGATCAATTATTGTGCGATATTTAAAAACAATTGCTTGGGGACAGAGCCAAATTAACGTTTGCATGCCATCACAATTTTATTCTATTTGCCAACTGAGATGGCATGCGAAATAGAATGCCAAAATTCTTAAACTCAACCAAGTTGGCATTTGGAGCGCAAAGGATTAATCTCTTGAGAAACCACGAATTTTTTTACGATTCAACGTTCAAGATGAATGTTTTACAAGAAGTCGATGAGCAATATATAAATAGCAATCAATCTTGTTCTATTGCATAAAGTTAGAAGAAAAAAAAACGATTAATTGAAACGCTGCTAATCATTCAGACGCACTAATGCAGTTATTTAATGCAGAACAATATAGATTTCGAAATAGCGCACAATATAAATTTTAATAATTATATCATTATTAATTAATTAATTCAAGTATGACGCAAGTCTGTGGGCGTTTTACGTTCAGAATCTCTAATTGGAGACAAGATTGTTATGTCGTGTTGGCGATTGTGTCGGAAATTTACATTGTAAAGTACATCCGTCCAGCCCTCGAGGGTGACGCATTGGAAGACCGTCAGCATGGCCAGTCCGAAGTTGTCAAAATTCGTGATGCCGTAGTTAGGGCCCTCCCAGAACTGTTTGCTGCAATAGTAGTTGGGTCCGACCCGGGAGCACTGGAAGCCCTCCGAGCCGCCGCAAGGTACCGGGCCCTCCATTACCTCGTCTGCGATATAAAGGGGGAATCAAATTTTGAATCCCGACGGGATAACGGCGGCGGGTGGGTCGTCTTCATGCGCGCCGCTAAGAGTTCTAATTGATTCGAGCCAACCGAGCGACTAGTTTAACGTGTAATACCCCCGTTAAAATGTTTGCATATTTTTCCATGTATACCTATGCAAAGTAGCTCGAGACAAGCGCGTTTTCCGCTAACGCGATTTATCGACCTTTCTCTCTCTCTCTCTCTCTCTCTCTCTCTCTCTCTCTCTCTCTCTCTCTCTCTCACGCGCCCTTCTCGCGGTATATACACAGGTCGATTAAAGAAGCGTCGCTGAGCTCGTTGCTCTGTTATAAGCTCTAAATTACGTTCAGCTAACACCACCAGTATGACAAGTCATATCTGGATCTCTTACCAAATTAAAATAATGAATACAATTATTAGCTAATTGGCTGTTATATTAATAGCTTACAAATATAGGCCAGCGATAAATTAGTGCGTAATTGAAACACCGATTAATTAAAAATATAAATTATTTTTAATCAGTAAAAGTAGTTTAATTGATTGTTAAAACTATGTTGACGATTATACGCGATACCGTATATAATCTATATAAAAACAATATTAGCTGATTAGTATAAATTAATTCTACTTGAACATAAATAGTACATATCCTCGTTTCTCTAATATAATAATTCTATTTGATTATGAATTATTATTATTATTATGAATTATTTCCAATTATTTAATTGAAAGGAAAGTTAAAGAAATTTACGACACAAAACTAACAGCAAGTTGTAGCTTCATCGAAAGTTTGGCAATGTAAATTTGTTGTTCATTCTCTCCTTCTAACGCATCCCGGTGTATCTCTTTCAGAGCTTTTGTGTATCGCCCGGGCCCGACGGTATGCACACGCTATTTTACGCATTCTCTCTGAATCAGCTGTTTGCCGTGCGGCACGCAAGTCGCGCGCGCGCGCGCGTCCCTCGCGCTAATAATAATTAGACGTTAGTTTCGCGTCCGCGTCTCGGCTGAATCATATCTAAAATAACTGTCCCGGCGGAAAGTGTGTTTCGAGGCTAAGCCGGGAGTTTCCCTCGGGGCCTTCGTCAAATCCTTCCGCTTTGACCTTTCGGTCATGAAGTGTGCGATTTTTTCGCCGAATCCCACGTGACGACCATTAAAAATGCCTGAATTTGTGAATAATTTAACGGGCCTCGTAACATTTTGTCTTTTCGTGGTACATTTTAGCTTACACATGCGTGCGGACAAATTTTCTTGAATCAAGACTGACATTTAGAAGCTTCAATGACATTTAGAAGTTTGCATTTTGTGCTTTTTGTAAATTTATGGTGACCTCTTGTCTCTTTAAACGAAGAGTCTCTTGTTGAAATATAAAGAAAAAGACGATTTTATTTACATAGATTTGTTTTTACACAATCAAAGAATATCTCTCACGAAAATAGACGTTTCTTTCAGAAATTAATTTTAGTTAAAATGTCATGAAGAATTCAACAGAGTCCCATTAAATGCGAAACTGCAGATTTAACTGTGAATTTACATTGAATAAATTAGTGGCGAAACAATACTACAGAGATACGCAAATTGAGTTTCTTTAGAAATCTGACCTGGATATATGCAGAATTCAGAATTTAATAAATTTAAGAGCATTTGTGCGCATATCGATTCGCGATGTATTCGCCGTCGTTGAGAATATCGTTGCCAAGAACGTCGTCCATAAAATTTTTATCGGAACATGCAGCAATCCTGGAATATGCACTTACCAGTTAGATTGTGTCTGCATGTTTTGTGCATCTTTCCGGAGAACAGCTCGAGGCCGATGATGGCGTAAATAATGATGACGAAGAGAACTAATAAAGCAATATGCAAAAGTGGTACCATCGCCCTCAAAATAGAGTTTAGGACCACCTGAAGACCTACGCAGATAACAACAATTCATCAATTACGCGTTATGAATTATTATTATTATTATTAACACAATACAATATAATATATTTTAGTACTAGAACTATGACTATTTTCATATCTCCATAATAATTCATGTACAAATTGAATTAATTTCTAATAGATTCTGCTAATCTCGTGAATATTCAAAGCAAAATTAATATTTTGAAACGGAAAATCTTACTTGGAACACCGGAAACCAGCCTAAGAGGACGCAGAACGCGAAACGCCCTTAAGGCCTTGACGTCGAAGCCCTCCTTCATGAGTATCGTCAGCACCGTGCTTATCATTCTACAAAAAAAGGTGCAAAAAGTTTTTCTACACAAAAGACAAGAAGGATTAACGATTTGACGATAATAGGAGACTTGATAATAAAGCCATATTCGCAAAAGATAATTTGCCCCTGAAGAAAAGAGCTTTATGTATGCCAAGGCTAATAGCATTATAAACGCCGCGGGCATTTATGGGTACGTTTACGAGATATAAAAAGAAGAGAGAGAAAACTTTTTTCTGAATAAACAAAATCCTTTTTTTAAATTTATTATTGACAAAAGAATTTATTCATATTCTTTTCTAAATTTCTGTCTTCGACAGAAATATAATTTTTTAATATTTCAATGCGGATTTTTTATCGCGTCTTTGTATCAAAATATTCGCTCGACCAACATACTATCGTAAGCGAGTGTGCGAATCGACGACCGCAAAACAATCTCGTTTAATGAAATAATTTCGAATGTTACCGTCGCGGCTGCGATATTTTCCTCATATATTAGACTCCGTGTCATTTGAATAATGGTTCCTCTGTGTAATAGTTGACACGAGAGTGGAATGAGAGAAGGAGATAGATGCGCACGTTCTCTCTCTCGCGAGAGATTAAGACGGATCGATTCAGTGTGTCGTTAACCGAAAGCGATAGAGTTATCAAGCGGGATACATGCGAAGTGTGCGCTCCGAAACAGATAGTTATGCTTGTCAGTCTAAATCTCGGAGTAAACTCGGATGGATTTCGCGAACAGTCCTACGCTGTGTGAAATAAATTCGCCTCGTGGATCATTAACCGGGGAAAACAGCCGGGGATGACCGACATGCTCTGTTTGTCAAATCGGCATTTTATACAACACGCGCGTGTGTAAAATGCGCGTGTATGCGCGCGAGTTTTTTCGTCTCTTTATTCTGCAAAAATCGATGATCGCGTAAATAGGGTATCATTATTTACGTCATGTATACGAAGTACGGTATCATAGTAGTAATAAGTGCATGTAGAGGTCAAATATTGAAACCGCGCCGATACCCAGATTATCGCGTGGACATGTGTATGTGTGTGAACGTATCGAAATATTCCGTTTACATTGCAACGAATGTGTTGTAATCGCCAACCGTGATTTTAAATATTTTTATCTACGAATTTTCCAACAAAAATTGGATAAAATTGTTACAAAATATTGAAAGTTGATAATAACATTTTTATTATATTTTGTAACCAAATATATATTCCGCGAAACTCCGAAAAATAATCCAAACGAAAGCAATATATCATTTAATGAAAGCAAACACGAATTCTCCGAATTCGCGAAGTGCTAATTGCGGTAAAAGTTATTAGTACCCAATCATATGGATAGCGGCGGACGTATGGCGGGGGGCTTAAGCGGCGCTTATAAAATTTCAATTCTCAATCACGAGAGTACTGCGTTGCGCGACGTTATGCCCGATTGGATTTAATTTACGCGCATGAGTCGCGACATTATGCCGGCCGATCGCTCGGCTACGCATGGAATATATCGCTGATTTCCTCTCCCGACCAGTAATTCAACTGGCAGCCTCTCGTCGTTCCACCGCACTGCTCGACCAACGAAGACGATTCCCAAGTAATATTTCCTTCCTTTCGCGCCGCCTTCGTCTGCTTGCGTCAATTTCATTTTATTCACGCCTCGCGGAATATCGCTGGATCGGCTCGGCTTCGCGCAAGCGGAAAACGCTCAAATTAATTTTATTTCGCAGCTTTAGACGCTCGCGCGCACTCGCATTTTTATGGTAATAAATACACGCCACTTTCGTGTTTGTTCGCAGCGCGATTTTCACGATTTTCACTTCGCTTTTTTTTAATACGCTCGCGCATATACGTGCACGAAAACATGAAAAATATAATAACTTCGAAGAGAGTTAACTTTGTTCAGCCGCTTCCTGCATAATCGGTACACAATAAGAGGGCAGAGTTTTCAAGCGAATGAAATCGTTTTAATATTTATAAGAGACTCCCTCTCGTTCTCTCTCTCTCTCTCTCTCTCTCTCTTTCTCTCTTTCTCTCTATCTCTTATACATACTAAAGTTCTCTGATAAAAGCTTTTTAAGCTGTTACAAGTATATTTTTCGCTGTGTTTCGTAATATAAATTTTTCCATATTTATTTATAATTTGGGTATCTGAAACACGCATTGAAACACGTGAAGACTTTGTAAAAATAACTCTTCATTATATTTAATATTATGCGGACGCTACACGAATATCATTTAATCGAATGATAGCGACTTGTCGCTACCATTCGTGCGCTCTGGCGTTCATCAACGAACGTCATCGATATTGTATACACGCTGAGAAGACATCAGCTAGCACAAACTGTCCACGGACAAAGTGTATATGATTGCCACACATCATCGATTACGTCGACATTGGTTCAATTAATTTGTAATCGATATGAACTGTCAGATATTATCTCCATTCAGATTTACTCGTTGAATTTGCGAGAGGACGTTTATTACGAAACGACGTCAACTGTTATTGAAACAGTCAGTGATTTTCTCAGCGAAATTTTCCAGCCGTAATTCTCAGAAAATGCAGAGATAGAGAGATAAGTGTGCCTATAGAGAGAGAGGAAATTTTATAAATGTTATAAATACAGCCGTGATATATTTCAAGCCTTAAATATATATATCAGAGATAAAAAATATATTGGAAAGAAATGTCAATGACATATATGTAATTTAAAAACTGTACTACAAGAAAATCCTGTCCGTAATCATAACTACTTTAATCCTGTCGGAATAAGAATGCTACAATAAATTTATTTCAATTTTCACGAATTAGAATTAGGCTTTAAAGGGGTCTATTTTTATTAATAAATGGAAAGAAAATAAACGTGGAAATTTAAAGTTGACTCACCCAATAACAACTATCGTGAAATCCAGCAAGTTCCAGCCGTTGCGGAGGTAAGCTCCCGGATGGGCAACGAAGCCGTAAGCTATAATCTTCATCACGCACTCCACCGTAAAAATCACAAGAAAAATGTACTCTATCTTTTCCTGCAAAAGAAAAAAGACCGCCGTGAACAATAAAAAGAAACGCATTGACGTGGATCCATTATCTCTAAAAGGGCCTTTAAGAGTAAGTGGCTATTAGAAAAGTTTCGAGCTGCTGTTTAATATTGAAAAAAAACCTATGATTGAGATAATTGTCAAACGAGAAGTTATCGTCGCAATTCGACTCTGAAACACGTTCGTTTGATATCAACAGCGTAGAGGAGTGAAGAGGGTAATTAAAAACGACGGAAACAAATTGCGGCGGAGTGCAATTAAAAACGCACGAGCCCGAGAAGACAATGTTTTGCGCGCACGTACACGGACGTCTTCGTTAAGCATTTAAAGCACGAGCGTCGCGGTGCAGTTGGATTACAACGAGTTACGACGGAAACGTGATCGTCCTTAACCGCTTAAGGAAGGGGTGTCGACGCGCATCAATATTTTTTTCAAGGACTTGAATGCGCCACTTTTTTTTCTAGAATTGTGTAACCTGTTGCTTTCTTCTTTTTTTCAAATCTCTGACTTCAAATACTGTTAGGAAGCAAAAGCTTTAGCAGAATTCTTCTCCAGATTTCTCCGAAACTTTGATTAACTCATTAGCAAGCCGCGGAGTTAATTAATTATAATGTCAGTTACAAAATCGTATGTAACTTCTACTATTTACGTACTTTTTTAGTTACGTAAAATGTAAAATACAAAAAGAATTTAACGTAATTTCTACTTCGGAAGCAAGCAGAATATGGTCTGCATATACAAAACATGACAAAACATTAAGAATTTAATAGAATTTTATTGCAAATAACAAAGTGCGAAAGCAGAGGAAATTTCGCGTTAGGAAATATATTAATGACTTTAGGATTAACTTTTCGACCTCGATCGCTCCTCATTAGCGTGACTCATCAACAGTAATATCAGTGGCATCGCCATCCGTTCTGCAAAAGGGTTAATCGACGCATGATGTTACGGTTATAATGGGTAAGGAAAGAACAGGCCTTGATGAGAAAAACAGGCGAAACAAAAGGAAGAAGCGGAGAGTTAAAAATAAGACAGGCTGAAGAGCGCTCGCTTGTACACATCATAGAGCTAGGGAAAAAAGCCGCTACACGGAGAACGTACATGGAGGTGGAGGACGTTAAAAGGAAAGTTTAAAGGCGCGGATGCGGCTCCACACGAGAGGACACGAACTTTCTCCCTCTACGTGACATCGATTACGTTTGATTTCCGAAATCGATCGATTATTGGCCCGCTAAAATAGGCTCGAGTGCGCATTATATTGCCGGTCGCTCGTCTTGTTCGCCAAGGCGTGACATGTAAACGCTGTTATGTCACTTTGAGGACGCTAAGTCGTGTATGAAAGTTCTTTCGAAAGTTCTGATAAATCGCATTAGTCTTTTCGCATTCTGTTGTCTTCTGACACGCACTTATCTCATACAAAATTTCTATGACTTGGATATTACTTTGAGTGAACAATATTTTATCAAATTTATTATTTTATTGGGCTTTGAGCTTGGTGAGCATGAGAATGATTCGTCATAATTGTCAGAAAAACTGAATAAGCTTCCTTGCATAAAAAAAGAAATTAAAATATATATTAATTGTGCAATTATATTTTTCACTTATCATTTTTCTTCTTCGAGGACTGGCGTAAATATAAATTAAATTGCTTTAATTGATCTTTTTTATCTTGCTGACAGAATACAGTTCTGTATGCATTTCTGTGTGTACTTGCATTAGCAAACCGACATTTTTCATTAAAAAATGCATTTTAACGCGTTGTATATCGCGCGCGCGCAGTTTTTCCCGGTCACACGAGGGTTAATACGTTGCCTGCCACATGAACGAAATATGAGAAGAGAAGATAATGAGGTCAAAGACATATATACTACACAAGTGTGCTTGCCGAATAATAGATCGTGACATTAAACGTCAAATCGGTCTGACAAATATTTGATGGGGAAAGATTAAATCATTCGATTTACTCAACTGTCACGTTGAACGTAGTTAATGCTTGTGTAGATCCTCAAAGACGCTTTTTGTGACCAATCCTAGTTGCTTCGATTGCCTCTCAAACTTTTGCAACTAAAAATAATTCTTCCAATAAATAAAAAAATTGAATCCTAAGCCCCGCCCTTATTATACTTATTATCATAAAAAAATTAAACTTTTTTTTCCGCCATTTAGCTAGAAAAGCTAATAGATATTCATAAAAATACTTGCGATACTCAGATCATATATATATCGCAAATTTCCAATTCCATATAGTTTCACAATTTTATATAACGGTAAAAGATATCAAAGTTGTCAGACTTTTACTTCGATTGAGTTGGACGAAGAATAAAAAAGTTGGAAGTTTTTAAAGAAGTAGTAGATCGATCTCTTAAGATTGGCGACTTTTTGGAGTTTGCAACTGGATTCGAATCTTTCTCGGAGACGTTGTTTTACATTCTCCGTCTTCGAGGATGCTCAGAGAGTAACATTGTACAGAAAAATAAAACGTAGAAACTAAATAGGACACATAATTTTGCAAAATTTTGATACGGCATATATAGTTGACTACAGATAAGGGATTTGCCATTCCTTTTATTACCAAAGAATTTGAAGAATTTGAATATTATTTTTAAGTATTTTTGCACATAGACTGCTTGTTATTTCAAAGTTTCCATAAATTCGATCTATCTTTGACGCATATTATTCCTCCTATTTCTTAATTTATAATATTATTTTTCTCAATACACCTCAAATACACTTTTATTCTCGATCTCGGCAAAGAATCGGAAAAGTTAAATTACGAAACTTGTTATTTAACAAAAAGTTAAATTAACAGATCAATCGTTTCAACTTTTACGATTGCTAATTAATAAGGATTAAGGCATCACGATTCCCTTCACGTTTACTCGACTTTCCGCGAATTTCCCGTTGGCCCAATCTTAGTAAAGTTTCCTCTCGGTATTAATTAGCGCAAGAGGTGTCCTTTGAGCGATGCAAAATGAAATCACATCCTTTGGTACGCCGCTAACGGGGTGCTAACGATCCCACTTTAGCATATGCATAATATCACGCAAAACTGAATTTCGACTTGTCGCTATCGAGTCGATTCTCCGTGCACAGATGACTAGACAATTCGGCAAGTTTCATCGCCACGCAGCAAGCTCTGCTTTGCGTGGCGACTCTTATCTATGAACGAGCTCGGCCAGCTTTTAACATTGATAACTACAAATGACTTTTGAAGTATCCGACCGATGGGGTGGGTGTTCTCGATTAATTCTCGCGCTACAACGGCCTACATGTGAATCGTGCTTTCCAATTATAGTGCGCGGGGTGTTATACACGCCGATGTTGAGCAAGATTGAACAATTATTGAACTTTCAGCTCGAATAAGTTTCATGCCACCAACCCCGCGTGCCGTCTCAGAATCGATAACTCGATAGAGGTTCGTGTGGTTCGTTGAACGGAACCGCCACTCTTATTGTTGTAGGAGGCGCCCTTCGGTTTAGACATATATCACATTCGGTAAAATTGCTTCATTTCACATTCGGTGAAGTCGCACAAAGAGATACCCGCCGGCGCCTTTCATAACGTCATGATTACTATTCGCGTCGCGATTATTTTTAGTTCTTTTTGAGGTTTCTTCTTTTATCGAAAAATAGATGCACGTTATAATGATGCATACATACGAGTATGCATACATATGTAGTATAGTTCAGTATATTCTCGGTATGTGTCAGAGAACAGAGATAACTTTTTTTTAATGCAATCTTTTTTATATTTAAACACCTATTACGTCTAGTATAATTAATTTTTCACTAAGCCCTCATAAAAATACAACTTAATCACTTGTATCTAAATGTAGTTTGTCGTAGCATTACTGAGAATATGTCAAACGCCTTTCGTAGACATTTTATTTAAAAAGTGGATGGAAAATGAAATTAACAATTTTTGATAGAATATCTAAAATATAAAGTAGAATTAGATTAAAATACAAAAAGTAATCATAAAAATTAAGTACTTACCAAATACTGATTGGTCAGATTGGAGTCGCCATAGGGATACGGCGTATAAACAGCCAGAGCGACACAGTTCGCAAATATCGTCATAAGGATGAGCCATTCGAAGGGTCTGTGAATTGACGTTAATAAAACCGAACAGATTAAGGAAAATAAGGGTGATCATTCGTGCGGTTACCCTTTCATCACAAATTGCCAATATTAGCTCTAATATTATCATGATACTAAACCTAAATTAGGATCAGCCCGGGGGATAGTGATTTAATGTTAAACACGTTATTAATATTAGATTCCACACGGTAACACTGTTAATATTTTATTAATAATTTAGGCGCGTTAACATTAATATTCACTTTTGCGGCGAATTTTGACAAATAAACCAGTGTTAAATGAGGAGAGGAAAAATGTACAAAGTCCTTTTTTTAAATCATTGTATAAATAAGAAAGAACTAAATAGTTTTCACTAAATGATTTAAAAATGAGTGCAAATATTTAAGTTAAAATTAAGAGAAACTGTAGCACCTATGGAAAACAGTGTGTGCATGTTGCACACAATTAGAACAACTTTAACTTTAGGATTAATTTTCTAACAATTAACAGAAATGAACTTGATCCACTTTTCCTCTGAACTCGTCAAATATTTCGTTTCTTCTCATGTGTACAGACAAATGTAACAATTCTTGTTATTTAGAAAATTTCGTTCAATAAAAATTTAAAAAAATACTGATTGTTAATTATAATCGTACACATTGCTTCAATTATTTGGAAAACTATTTGGAAGATTGGTCTGTGCCGAGATTACCTTGACCGCAAAGAGTCAAGTTTCTAATTGCGAGATCATTATTAATATTACACGCAATCTACGAAGTAAAGTTTGAATTCTTTAGAGTGAAAACTAGCAATTGTCTCGCTCATTACAAAGAGTACGAGAGTAAAATAGCAAAGGATACTTCCATTCCACGACGCTAATACACATTTTCCTAAGAGGGTTTGTGAGGGCCAGACAGAAGAGCGCCCGAACGGGCCTGTCGGGGGGCGGCTTGCCACCCCGTCTGACGGGCCTCTTCTGGGCCGACTTTGAGGCGGCGCCGGCGGCTGCAGCACCACCCGCACCCGTCTGCGACTGCGGCGGGGGTTGATGCGAGTTCGCCAGCTGTGCCGTGTCCGGCACACCACCGACGCCACCGACATTTGGCTGCTGGCCGACGATGGGGGGGGTCGCGTTGGAGGGGGTCGCGGCATTCGGCTGAGCCCCCGGCAGCCGGGCAGGTGGGCCCAACGCCGAGCCCCCATCCCCCCCCGCGCTCATCGGTCGCTGGTGTCGAGCTCCGTGCTTCCTGTGCTACGACGACGATCTCGCCTTCTTCTCCTCCTCCTGCGACGACGCTCCAGCGATTGCTGCCTGGCCACGCAGATGGTGGCGATCGACGCCGATCGACGAGGTGTCTCAGAGACGCCCCACCACGCGCTGCAGCTCGCCGGCATGCTACGGCACTAGGCTGCTACGAAGCTCCCTCCGTGACCTACGACAAAAGGTCGAGGTTTATGAAAAGGAACAAAAGAGAGAGAGAGAGAGAGAGAGAGAGAGAGAGAGAGAGAAATAGCTCTTTCGGTCCTAACGGTCAAGTATGCATCGTGAGGACCCTATATACATATTGTGATTATTCATGAGCTAACGGCAATGCATTCATAAACGCGATGTGCACTCTCGCGAAAATATTTCCAAAACATGCACCTCAAATATCTTTTTTTTTTCAAAAATATTTTATTCAATTTCAGATTGATATTTTATAACAACAATAATTTTAACATTTAAATGTAAATCAAAACGAAATGAATAAATTATTTCACGATTTATTTTGTCATTTTAAGTTTTATTTTGTGGCAAATAATATGGCGTCACAAATAATAGACTTGATATCTTTAAAATTTATCCGATATCGAATAAAATGTGGTAAAGAAAGTGGATTATATATATATTGATGTGGAGAAGGATACGACAAACGCACACGCGCGCAAAGTGGCGATCCCAGTGGGTTTTGTGCAAAACGAGCGAGCAATTCGAAAATACGCCGGTCAAATGACGCAATTATACCTTCGACAGTGCGAATCCGTCGGTAGAAACAACGTATAGAATGCGTTAGGGGCCGCACAGTGTTCTTCCCCCCAATTCAGGAGGGATAATTCATAGCCGCACGGCCTTTCGATTGTACCGTCGGTGCAATAAAAAACTAACAAGGCTGCCGAGTGAAAAGAACTCGATTATTTCGGGGCGGTCTTTGTAGGATACCGACGCTATCTATCAGCTGCAGTATCCTCCCGAGAGAATCGGATCGTCCATTTTTCTCAATTGCTGAAAACGCTGAATACGATCGTTGTATCATCACTAAAATAATAAGGCTAATTTGTCTTCGAAATTTTTGCAGCGGATTATTTTTTTCAACATTATTTATTATTTATAACGGGACTGATTTACTTGTATACTTATATTTATATTACTATTTATATCTTTATTTTAAGATTATAATAAAATCTTGCTCTCACGCTATGATGTATTTGCATTGCAATGCAAATACATCATAGTAGTAGGACAGAAATGCAATGCAAATACATCATGATTGTAGGACAGAAATGCGAAAGGAGATGTGTTATTATTAATGAGCAAACAAAATTATTAAAATAGGGAAAAATTGTAGAATATTCTGAAAGTACATTTATTCCGCCTTTTCTGAGTATTTTTTCGAGAGCCACTTGCCGCATGTGGATTGCACGCGGATCATACGTGGTAACATGACAATTACTCGCGATAAAGATCTGTTGAAGTGTTCACGTTACAGCATGAGCGGTCGATTCTTTTACGGTCCTGTAATTCTGCTATCGCATACCATAAATCGCACGTGGAAATTGCCATTAGGATGGACAATATTTCGTGATTTAACAAGCGTATCGGCTTTTCGAACGATTTTCTTGTCGTGTATAGTTTGCGAAACCCGCCATTTGAAGTCGGCGCGATCAATCGGCCAATTCGTCTCGTAAATCCGCAGTACTCCATCAACCGCGCCGTTAATCCGCACCACGTAAAAAGCGCGATGCCCGTTTGAAATCGACCCTCAACTGATAGGGTAATTCTGGAATGGATGGTCATATCTTTGCGGATAGATTGCCATATAAAATACTCGCTTAAAGTGCTCTGTAAACAGCAAATTTTGAAAGCGTTGCTTTCATTGAAACATTGCTGTAAAAATAGAAAATGACACATCAAATAAAAATTTATACAACTGAAAAAATACATGCAGATTAAAATATGTGACATTTATAAAGCTTGTGTAGCGATAAAAGTTATGGTCATTGCCAAAATATTTTATTAATGCAATAACTATTCATCAGCTATTTTAAAATTGTGATACCTGTGTAATTTGCACGCAGTAAAGTGTAATTTATTTTATAAGCATTTTCTAACATTGCATACACACACACACACACATAAATTTCATTTTGGTAATATTATAATATAAAATAAATTTTTTGTTTTGCGCGTTGTCCTGCTGAAAAATTGCAAAGTATCGATACAACGGATGTATCCGACAGTCTTCTTCACCGAGCAATGCGTTCGTCCGAGTGAAACGTCACTGTGGCCACGAGAGAGACCGGAGGCCTGGGATTTATAGCCGAGTCGTGCTATATTTAGTGAGCCTAAATACTAGAAAGCTCTAGAGCTACGGTCGAGTTTCTTGCGTCGCCGCGCCTCGTGTCGCGACACGTGAACTTGTCTGTGATCTAATCGCCTCTGCCGTGGCCTTTGCGCGCGATACGATTCTGCTCAGAAACCACGGAATACTTGGTAACGAATTGTACACTTTGTGTACGAAATATTCCTCGGCGTCTTGTTACGATGTTTTGTTCGAGCCACTTTGTCCTCGAAACATTGTTCCCGAGAACAAACAGCGCAACATAGTTTCTCCAACTTTATGGGAATGAGGAGATATCATTGTGCTTTAAATTATCCATATCGCGCGGTGTATCCTGCGCGACGAAGACGAGATTATTATTTATTAATTTGCAATTTTCTCTTCCGCGTAAACGCGCGCCGAGCGTTTCTTAAAGTTGTGTCGCGCGTCGAGAGGCATCCTGTGATTCAGAATAGCGAAATACAGTGCAATAGGCGCGCCTTTGCATAGATTTATAGATAACAATGAGGCACGTAACTAGAGGTGAGTCATACAGCTTGTGATATTTGGCGTAATCCCTCAAAATCCACAAATGTAAAATTATATTTAAAAATTTTTATCGCCCTATTATTACGCAAAATTCAATTCAACTTCTTTCATTATCATTTAACTCACTCGCATTATTCGACGAATATGATAATGTCATTATTTAATATTTTATTCATCGTATAACGAGACGAATCTTATTGATCGTGAATTCAATTGTAAATACACTCACCCGAAAAAAAAGCGGTACACTGAAAATGTGGGAAAAATTCATCAAATTTCAACTGACGATAACTTCGTAAATAATAAAGATAGAAAGTTCTATAAAATATGGAAATAAAGCTAAAAATCTCTACTTTAAGAATCAATTTATTTCAATGTTGCAAAATAAATTTATTGAAAATGGCGGATGACAAAGCGCGAGCATGCAAAATTGAAAAATAATGGTTCGAGTTTGCGACGGTGCACGGTATAAACAAAAAATTGTAGCTTATTGGGATCAAAAGCGTACGAAAGTACAGAGTCTCCTCTTTAAAATGCTTTTTTATGCATCTCGATACGATGATTTTTCGCCGAGAGATTCGCATTTGAAGAAAAAGGCAGATTCTTACTTCTAGGCCTCTCACTTACAGTACAGTCTGCAAATCGTTCTCCAACGCGACGGTATACTCGTTCTCGTCCGTCTGAAGAATACAGACAAAAACGAGATTCGTCGCTAAAAAGAACGGTACTCCATTCTGCATATGTCCAGCCTGCATGCTCGACAGCAAAATTGAGTCGAGTTACGCGATGGCGACGCATAAGCGAAGGTACATTTGCTGGCCTGCGCGGAAAAAGACCGTGTTCCGCTAATCTGTTTCGAATAGTGTCAACGGATACATTACATTCGCGGACATCTCTTAAATTGTTTCGAATTTGAACAGCCGTTCGATGTCTGTCTCTTAATGAATTTAAAACAATAAATCGGTCATCGTTTTCATTCGTACAACGAGGACGTCCCGAACCAGGTCTTCTTTGGACAGAATTAGGGCGGTATTCATAGTCCCTTCTTATATTCAAAATCGTCTTAAGCACGGACTTATATTCGCTCTCTTCGTCAAACATAGATTGTGTCTGACGAAGAGAGCGAATATAAGTTCGTGCTTAAGACGATCTTGAATATAAGAACGGACTATGAATACCGGCCTTAGTCTCCAAGTACCTAGCATAAGCACGTTGCACGGTTGACACTGATAAATCAAGTGCCTCAGCAACGTACCTTCGACTTCTCCCATCTTCAATTAACGCTACAACTTGAGCAGCTTTTTCAGGACTTATCGTCGCCATAATTGACCAATAATTTCAATGCGAAAAGATTAATTATTGTTTACTTTGACGAAGTCGTACGAATAAGTAACGCGTCTCGAAAGAAAAAGATCAAGAGAAATCAAGCACTCTTCTCGCAATGTGCGGTCGAGCATAAACAAAAAGTCAGGGCGGAGAAATCACAAAAGATCTGCAGACATCTCCTTCGGATGCAAAACAATTGATTGAAAAATAATGGTTCGAGTTTGCGACGGTGCACGGTATAAACAAAAAATTGTAGCTTATTGGGATCAAAAGCGTACGAAAGTACAGAGTCTCCTCTTTAAAATGCTTTTTTATGCATCTCGATACGATGATTTTTCGCTGAGAGATTCGCATTTGAAGTAAAAATCTGCCTTTTTCTTCAAATGCGAATCTCTCGGCGAAAAATCATCGTATCGAGATGCATAAAAAAGCATTTTAAAGAGGAGTCTCTGTACTTTCGTACGCTTTTGATCCCAATAAGCTACAATTTTTTGTTTATACCGTGCACCGTCGCAAACTCGAACCATTATTTTTCAATTTTGCATGCTCGCGCTTTGTCATCCGCCATTTTCAATAAATTTATTTTGCAACATTGAAATAAATTGATTCTTAAAGTAGAGATTTTTAGCTTCATTTCCATATTTTATAGAACTTTCTATCTTTATTATTTACGAAGTTATCGTCAGTTGAAATTTGATGAATTTTTCCCACATTTTCAGTGTACCGCTTTTTTTTCGGGTGAGTGTATGTAAATTAAGCGCGTGAAAGCGCATAATTAAATCTGCATCGAATTAATCCCACAATCACATTATTTACATTGGAAAAATTAAAGCTTCTTGTGACGAACGCATTATAAATCATAAAAACTTTGTTATACAATTCGTAGTAAAATTTGTAAATTGAATATGCATATTACATAAATTACACGCGGAAACGAGTTCCGCGAATTTAATATATCAGAACAACTGGATTTACATGTTCTATAGATTCCGTGCTATTAATGTAGATCTCTTATGTACGCAATCAAACCTAATACATAATCCATCTCCCGAGTGTAAGCGGCAAATCTTTAAAGCGGCATCATCCGGTCCTTCCATCCGCACTCGCTACATTTAACCAAGATTGATCTCGGGATTACATCCCGTTATTCCCTTGATACCAGCTCCGTTCATCCGAAAGATCATCGCCGGGGCTCCGCCATTGTCCACTAATCCTATACCGTCCGTACGCGATGTGTGTTTATACCTATACATCTCGTTTCGAGTCCCTTCTGCGAACTTCGGCACTCGATGAATTATGCAACGAGAATCTTCGGCTGGCGCGAATAAATGATGCATCGTAAAATCGCGAACAGTTTCGAGTTACCGAAACCCGTTTCCAGCTGTCGAGCCGCGCGAATTCCCGCGAGCGCATTGTATCCCCGTGCAGTGAAACGCGGTCTCGATTTGCATGCCTCACGCGATTCAGTAACACAGACCGGGGTGTAAATGCGGAGCGCAATTCTCAAACACTGCGTATGCGCTTAAAGATTGCACCGCGCTGCGGCGGATGCGATTAGCTTGGTTAGAAGCGGAGCTACAAGCTTTACCTTGAGCTTCAAACTTAAAGATTATCTTAATGTGATATACACACATACACACACACACATATATATATGTATATATTCCGTATATCTGTACATGTTATATATATATATATAAAACACATGTACAGATATACGGAATAAATATTTAATAATGACAAATAAATGAAGAAAAATCTTGCCAAGAGAAAATGCAGTTTACGCGGCGCACTCTTCATCTTGCGGCAAAAAAATTCCATGGACACTGTTGCTCGAAGCGACAGCGTCCGATCGATCGTCTTTGCGTCCACGAATAATACGCTCCGGGTGAAATCACTTTAACGAGACGCCGTCAATCGCGGTCGAGTATCACTCGATACGGTATACATATATAATTGCGTACTCCCGTCGCTGCCGATGCATCGCGTTTGGAAGTTCTCTCGAAGCGGCACTCTCCCGGGGATATTTTTATCCGTAGACTTCGTGTCCGGGCGTTCGTCAAGATCGTCGAACTGCTCTCTTATCTATCGGTCGAAGTACCAATGTATAATTCACTTTTTTTCTCTCTCTTTTTCTAGTACGCAAAATCGCTTTTCACCGCTTTGACGTCACAATTGCGACATCAACAACATTTTAAATAAATACGCATGCAGCGATATAGTAACTTGATTTCTGTTTAATCCTGTCGCGTAATTTTATACCTTGAATGCGAGGCAATTTCACTTTATATCGATGCGATGGTTTTATAATATTTTATTTGAATGCCGCAAATTTATTATTTAGAACAAATATAAAAATAAAAATGTTTTTCAAATCAAAGGGACATATCGTGCTCGTGCTTTTTAAGAACATGACGATTATTTTACATCAATATTATTATGCATAATACATGAAATTCTATTTCTACAATTATGCGTAAAACTTTTTAAATCGCCAATAATAAATTTTCTATGAAAAGCTTAGCAATAATAATAATAATAATAACGCTGTGCAGAGAATTACATATCGACAAGCTGTATGGTAAAAGACCGCGGCTAATTTTTTTTTCAATTTTATTCCTCTATCAACCGAAGCGTGATGCGGAACACAGTGACATTTGCATGTTATTTAGTTAAACAAAGAAAAAGGTGTGTATAGTAATGATTTATTATAAATAACCATGATTGCATCGTTCCTTCGCAGCCGCGCAGAGATCGCACAGTTTTCTATGTTATTCGCGATATAATAGTATATTATAGATGTGTAAATATTCTCTCTGTCCGGAGACTTTATTGGAAAACTCATTCAAGGATCTGCGTTTGTCGATGACGCTTATCCGAGGCGATAATATGTCATACTGATACCTGTCATATACATATAAATAGCTAAACACTCCGCGACACACTCCTCTTCGCAACGCGAAAAGTTGAAATTTATTTTGCCAGTGAAGAACTCGCTAGTTCATTTTCTTAACCATTTTTAGCATCGATTGTCTGCTAGTGAAAATATTTTTTCTTCATTTGCAATACAAGCATGTGACGTGAAGGACGTTTGATATCATTTAGTAAATGTTAGTAATTATGTATTATTTTAGTAATGTTAGTAAAATTGTGATGTAGTGGAATAATAAATAAAAAACAAGTCATTCTATTAATAATAATATAAAAATATGAAGATCAATCTTTCACTCTTTTTTCTATTTTTATAATTAAAGACATATATAAGTCTAAAAAATAAGCCGTCCAAAGCCTCAAAAGACAACGATTAATAGAAATGATTCGTCTTAATAAACCGATAGGATTTCAAATCTAAGAGAATGAATAAGAAAAATCTAACGCCACTTCTGAGAAAAATATCTATAAAAAGCGAGTGTTTGTCGTGAACGGTGGTGAAATAACAGGATACCGTTGGCAAAGGGGGACCGGCTATGTGCACGTACAAAACCGAGTGGGAGGCACCTAAAAATAGCTCGAACTCTGGGTCACGAAGTCGAGATCATTTGGGACGATCTAGCCTGCGATACTCTAAGAAATGGGCGTTTCAACTTCCTAAGGGAGACATACGTGACAACACGTGTCGTGAGGGATTGAATTTGCCAAACGATTATGAACGAAACGTAGAAAACTGTAGTGCATGTGTGTCAAATGAATCATAAGGCGCCGATAAGATTGTTAATTTACAAGCTTTGAAAGCTCAATAAATTTTTCCAAATAAATTATATAGGTACATTGATGTTTTAAAACATAGCGATTTTAATTTGACGAAATTATTTTCTTTTAGGAAGTCGTCGACGAAAGACAGAGAGAGAGAGAGATAGAGAGAGAGAGAGAGAGAGAGAGAGAGAGATATTTATGTACCATTAGTTAAATTTATAATAATATTTGTTAAATGGATTTTAAAGAAAACTTACAAAATCAATTATTATTTATTTTATTTCTATTTAATATCAATTTGTCTTGGAAGCTATTGCATAAAGATGAGTACACGGATGACAGATTTATTCATTTTTTCGCAATCTTCTCTCAAAAGTGGCAATTTTGGTGTTTTTTTTTACAGTTAAAATTTCATTAGGTTTGCCGAGTGAACGAACAATCGATGATTTCATTAAGCTCACGAAAATCTATTGCGTGCGATGATATAAGCGAGGCATAATTTAGTATAGCTATAGTCTGATTTACTATCACATTTTCTCGGATCGATGCCGATCCCGAGTCTACACTTTCGTGCGGAGGAAGCAGAAATTCGCGCGCGTTCGTCCAAGCGAAAGCCACAAATGTACTTATTGTTAGTCGCGCGGTTGCAGGAGCTGCGACGGAATTGCCGGGGCATAATGATTCGTGGCATTTCGGTCGGTCGTCGTTGATAAGTCGGGTGCAAAGCGCATTCGCTGCACCTGCCTCAAATGCCTTACACGTACAGTCGGCGGAAATATTTGCACTTTGTAGCAAACATAACTGTATTTTGGCAGCCAACAATCTTATAGTGTTGGCCCGGGATCGAATCGCCTTCGCGCAAATTTACTCCCTGCGCACGTCTCACCGCTTATTTCGACGTAACTTCGTTTAATCCGCAGAAAATTATATTGAAAAAAACGTGATTTATCAGAATTACAATAATAATAATATTTTTTATTTTACTTTCTGTTACGTTCACAAAAACAGATTTGTAGCAAAAAACAGAACTTACTTTTTAAGTTTCTAAAAGAAAGAAGAAATATTATCTTAAAGTCACCTTTTTACTTTAACAATAATAGACCATTTTTGAAGATATATTGAAGTAGTCGTATATCAATATAAAAATTTGCCGAACTGGACTTATTGACAATTTATTACTAAAATGCTTTGTTTTTTTAGTTAAGACTTATGTTTTTACTGAATAGAGCTTCCCTGCTTTTAATCACTGAAGAAATATTATCGTTTCTGTGGTTTTCGCTTTTATTGAAACAATCGGTGTCAAAGTGCACAATGTCCTTTTCTCTCACCAAAGACAATCGATCCTTGCTGTCACTTCCGTGCGAGACTTCCGAAAGTTTACAGACAACGCGCATTATCGGAATAACTCAAACTTACTTCGGGAGTCTCCGCTTTCTATCTATAATTCAAATGACGGGTCTGTTTTATTTTTTCATTATCCGTGTTCCCTCTTATCTGTTATGTCAACCGAGCTTAACTAAAATTATTTAGCTTTATTGACATTTCAGTTTTTATTGAGTTGTTTGAATTATATATTTCAAACTGTCGTTAATTTATATTAAAATAATATTGAAAAAGGATTAAGATATAGAGAATAAAAGTAAATTTGGAGGAATAAAGAAAGTTATTTTGTATGTTTTAGCAAGTTACACTTTTTGTAACGGGTATCAGTCCTTCGTAGGCGTCGACCTACTTTGCACTAAATGTCTCTCTACATCAAGAAATAAAGTTTCATTATATCATATTTCGAATGGGAATTATGGTTTCCATAATCAAAGCAATTTCTAAGATAACTTACAAATTGCGTGGAGTTTGAAAACATCGTGAGGAAAAAGCAGGAAAAACTTCATTACAAAATGTATTAAGGCTCCTTCGTATCAATTTTCTCAAAGAACTCATTCTGCCTTCCCTATAGGCAGAAAATTGTCATTTCATCAATTTACGGTTGACACACGGAAATATTTACATTTTTCCTAATAAGGTTCCTTAATAAGATCCTTTGGTTTCTTTTCCTTCTTGGACAATTTTTATTTCTTATTTGATCGACAGAGAATTTTATATAACATAACATTCGCGTAATGAAGTTTCCTTTGGCCTTTTCAAATCTCACAAAATAAAATTTCAAATCCTACAATTTTAGAATTCGCAAATTATCTTCCAACTTAAATTGCTTTAACTTGAACATTCATCAAAATTCAAATTTTTGTGTGCCAAATTTAACGTGCGAATTATTATTAGTAATCTACATATTAATAACGTTAATAACGTAGATTACATACATAATTGTGGATTAATATTATAACTACATAAATATCGATCTAGCAAAATTTATTTCTGATCAAATGTGAAATTGACCTCATTTTATCAAATTTATTACACTTAAACTCTTTAGTATAATTTTTTAACTTCTCATATTAAATAGTTCGTCATAATAGAAAGTCTGAAATAATGTGAAACTTTCGTTAACGTAAGAAATTTAACTTTTTCTAAAATAGAAATTAATCAATTTATATATGTATATGTATTATACAATTCAGAATTGCATTACTATTATGCAACTTTAAATTGCATTACCATTATGCAATCTTAAATTGCATTGCAGATAAAATGGCAGAATCTTTTTCACTTTGATCGCCTTTTTGGACTTCCTGCAAAATTAATCACTACATATTCTCTTTTTTGAATTCCATTATCGCCCATCGGCGATTCCCCGGAATAGAGTCGCTTCTTCAAAGCAGCGAAAGCTTCCTTCCGCTAAAACCGATCGATATCTCCGAGGTGAAATGTCTTGAGACAGCAGATCGTGCTGACAGAAAAGGAAATACTATTTCCTATTCGATTAGCTAGTCGCGGCGGCAGCCGCGGCGGCAAATAAAAGACACGCAGCATCCGTAATCGAGACTTTTGTCATGAAATTTGGCTCTGGCATTGGAACTTGTTTCACGACGGAAAGCAATAAAAAACAATGGGAAATATACAAACGTGACAAACAATCCTATAAATTCTCTTTGCACGTAATTCCAATCTTCAATCAAATCGTAAAATTGGATACTTTTCTAGAGATTAAGCTTATTGTAATATTTGACGTTTTAAAAATTTTTAAGTTAATTTTTTAATTGAAAAAACTTCGAAGAATGACATTTTATTATCAAACATTTAAAAAGATCATAGTGGTTATATATATTAATTTCTGAAAAAGCAAGAAAAAGATACAAGAGAATAATATTGTGATAGCGAGAAAGAAAAAAAACAGGTGGTTAATAAGAAAGCCAGGAAGGAAGAGGAAAAGAGACAGTCGACATAAGGGGAGACAGCTCATTTATCTAATAGTTGTTCAATATCGATGATACGTAGTGCCGAAAGAAAAGCTTAGGTATATTTTTGTTTTTATCTCAATCAGATTTGGAAATTATCAGCATTTGATTTGGCTTTAAAGTTCGAAATCAATTTAATATCTAGTTACCGTACCGCTCATGGCTCCACTGGCATTTTAGAAATACAATGGTGCGAGAATTTGAATGAAAGCTTTTTGAATAAAAGCAAATCTAAACTGAACAGGTATATTAGAAACATCTGTTTATCGTTCTTTCTTTCTTGGATTCTCCGCGTATTATCGTGTTTAACATCCGATATTCGATAAAGAGAAGCCTCAGTATATGTTGTATAGCAGAAATTGCAGATGCCAATAATACAGATAAATTTTCACACGTAACTTTTGCAAATCACGTGCATATATTATAAATAGCGACGGGACGAACTTTGCGACAACAAATATATCAGTTTCTGACTTCGTAGCGCAATGGTAAACTAAAGATGAATGGCTTGGTAAGATGCGTCAACTCTAAGGGAGACAGAAATTTATAATCTCTGTATTATAAATTTAATTGCTGCGCGGAATTTCCTGAAGTCTTAGTCATACAGCAACATTCGAAGGGCTCGAAGGTAATTCTACCTTAATATTGCGGATCAGGCTTTCGCGTTCGGGGATTATGTTAAACGTCGCATCCGCACGGATATTATATTTTCCGAGACTTTGCTTCTCTCGAACACGAAGTTAAGATACTTAATCGCGTAGTTAGCCAAACCATTATAAAAAATTTCTTAATTAAATTCCTTTAAATCACGTTTCTAGTTTAGCTTAAACGCACGCCGTCTCGGTTACTACCGTGTAATATAGTATATATAAGAGAACAATCTTTTATACTATGTAGTCTCTGCCACCGAGCCTCGCGTGGCGAATCGGTCGTTAATCTTGCGTGCTATTTTTTTTTCTCACAATTTAATTCAATTAAAGTCTAACAATGATTTACCATGTGGACTTAGTAAAAGCAACATTTTTGATCAACTTTCCGCGAAAATAAAAAAACATCTTGACTAAAACAGCAAAAACAGCAATTTTAAATTTATAAAATATTAAATGGGAACACAATGTTAAATTAGATGTAGAATTTTCTAGATGTTGAACTTTCTCGCACATTTTTTCACAACATAACACATGTTTTTTAATCTATAATAAAATCTGTTAGATTAAAAATTAAAAAGGTTTTTACGGCACTTATAATGTCGACACGGTCGACTTGGTCGACGGTTGCCATGATTAATTCGTCAAAAACCCAGGGATGGACGGATTGTGAAAATTCTATCGTGTCTAGTTTACGTACACCGCCGTATGAAAATATTGCGCCTTTTTATTACGCGAACGGTCACGAACGTTACGTTAGCACTTTTTTAGCGATTCCTATTGTCAGCCGTGACGATAAATTCCCATTATTCTTGAAAAAGCTTCTCCCAACTCGGCTGCGCGCCGCGCAGACACATTTACGCAACGAGTTTTCGCGCAAGCGGTAAATCTGCATTTTTTGCGTAACGAAAAATTGATGCCTTTCTCTTTCTCTCTCTCTCTCTCTCTCTCTCTCTCTCTCTCTCTCTCTCTCTCCTTCTCTCTTTCTCTCTCTATAGCGAATGACGAATCTGTTTTTCGTATACTTTTACACGACTTAAAATATGCTAATATCTTTTTGTTTTATTAATCTTAGTTTATTATTCGTAATAAGATTCTTTGGCGAATTCAAAGAGTTTTTCTATCGATGTTCTACTCGTCGCGAATTTATTCGCGCAGCGTGCGATCTTGTTTCGCGTAGGATAGTGCTGTCCGGCACGGAGAAATATAAAAATCGCGAAAATCATTTCGCTGCTGTAACAATGTTATGCATGCAAGAACGCGCTTGCAATGCGATCTACATGCATAACGTGTGCGCTCTGCTGACGCTGTATACAGTCCGATTTCCGAGGTCAACAGATCGCTATCGCGAATGTGTTATTGCGAATTTTTTTCTGTATGCTGTAACGTGACACTAACGATTTGTTATGATTGTATTCGATCAATTAAACGGCGAAGCTAATTACACGCAAACAACAAATAAAGATAACATCATAAAAATGGCATTAATTTGTTGCAATAGTGGATACAATTTTGCTCTTAAATTACAGAAAATTTAGAGCAACGTCATTTGTAGCTAACATCGTCGCATGCAGGTAATGATTATGCAAATTTATTCTTCTGAGACAAACAAACAGAGAACAGAGAGGAAAGGTAACCGAGTTTTCTCCCATGTACACATAATTTGTTGTTGCATGGTTTTCTTCCTCGGAGAGTAAAAATTTTTAAAGCAACTGAAAATTGAACAATCGAAATTTTCGACTGAATTAGCGAAACGATGCGGATGACACGACAATCCAGCCTCGATCCCCGAAATGGCTCAGTTGATTGACCTCGAAGCTAAATTTGCCTAACGATCGCAACTAAACAGGCGCGTACCTAGTTACTAGACTATCAGACATATTTTGACTCGCAATTATTAAATGGATCTAAATATATGTACATAGTGCGAGTGTAGCTTGCGAAAATCTGTATTAAGTAGCTCAACAAAACAGCTTTAAAAGCCGTTCATTTTCCTTCGCTAATAAGATTTCTTTCCTTAAGTGAATTCTTCAAGATAATTAGATTTATAACAGTTTTTTTTCTTCGGAGATCTATATTTATTAAGTACACCCCTAATTTATAAAAAATCTCTTAAGATTCTAAAAGTTAAAATTTTCTTAAAATTCGCCTAAGTTGTGTGTCCGCCTATTTAAAGGCGATTGAATCCACAACTACGAAGTTTACGTGCCAAGAAATTTGCAGCTAACGTCGTCGCTGTTTTTGCAATGTAATGATTATGCGAGCTCATTCTCGTGAGGGAAACAGAAAGAGAAAGAGAGTGGGAAAGGCGACCGAGTTTTCTTCTTTGTACCCGTTTTGCTGCATCGCTAATCGGAAAGCGGATGCAGCTACATTGGCAGAACAGAGTTTAACCGATGAATCAAAACGTAGTTTGTGTGGCGGGTAAATGTATCGTGCGAGGCTCGCTGAGTATGTAAAGAAGCTGGCATCGCACATAGTCGAACAAACTGCATATTGATAGCGCGCGTACCTCTCTCCCGGCGACACGTGTCGGCAGCGCATAGCGGAGTCGAGTAAATGTATCTGTCATTAAAGCGCAAAATAAGCACTACCATCATCGACCAACTCGTCACGAATTGGCTGAAGAGACGCCTCGCTTTTCTTTTCAATTAGCGCAAGAAGCTCGAAAGAATCGGATATCGCAAATTAACTTTGCAACGTGACATGATTCATCGCGATGTAGTGATGCAATTTTTGCGGGCCAAAAGAAACAAAAATAGAATCTAACCGGGTCAGACGAACATTTTTCAATCTTTTTTAAAAATGTGCATTATAATTTATAAATATATTTACTTATATTTAATACCGCGCTAATATCTCAAATGTTCTAAGCCAAAGAATTTTTTCAATTAATAACTTTTATATATAACTAATATTTTTCATGATCAAAAAAAGCTGTTGAAATATTATCTGCGCATAGATTATACACACTAAAGACAGATATCTTTCAGAAATTTAATTTTTTTATACTATTTTTTAAATTTAATATATCTCGATATAGGTATATTATAAATACATGGGTATAAAAAAAGATAATATATTACATTGTCATTATATAAATTTTATGAGAATTTTTTATGAGTGTAAACACTTTTAAAATGTGAGGAATGCAATATAACCCGCGGAATCTCATATGCATTTATGAGATACGTCTGTCTATCGCCATCTATCGCTACTGAGAGGCTGAGTAGAAAAACATGGAATTCTGTCAGACTTTACTAGACTCAAACTACTGAATTTGATTTAAAGATTAGATTTAATAAAATTTACCAATTTGTTTTGAGGCCACATCCTTGCAAAAGAAGGGCTTCGGGCCGACCCTTTCTCGAACTTAATGAAATTTATTAATCTATGTCGATGCGTTACGCTGAGAAACCGCGCGATGCAAGGTCGCTTTAGCTGAATGCGCTTGCGAGCGTTCTCAATGATAGAAAGCTCCTTATCCTTTTTAATGGTTATTAAACAGTACCACAACAATGCATTTATTCTCTTTGAAGTTGTTGCGACGCGGACAGCTTATTGTATCCCGATATTGCTTTATTACGCAGTCCTTGTGGCTTAATACAAGAACTACAATACGAATGGCTTTCATACAAAAGATACTGAACGACAACATGAATTATTTAATGCTGAAGGTATTTTCGTAATTTCAATTTTCGCGAAACAGAAACCAGGCTCGAAATGTGAAAAGTTCATGATATTTCAGGAATTTTATGCTTTAATAATATTTGAAGTTTCTAAAAAATTTATATAATATTAATTAAATGCCGTTTGTATTTTTTAATAAGTATAATTAATTTTATATCAATTATGTATTATTAAATGTTGAGAATTTATTTTTTCTGTCTAATAATATCCATCTTTTAATATCTTATTTTTACATTTTAAATTTAATGATTAATTCGTTAAGCAAATTAAAGTTTACTGCACTATAAATTATTCTTAACGCACAAGACATATCGTATCCCTGGAGAGAAAAACTTGAAGTGTGCTTCACAATCTTTGTAGAACTTGGCTTCTCTTATTTAATAGTCCGTGTAATTTAATATGACACGATCTCGCAATTTTTAATTAGAACATGTGTACTTAATTTTTTATAACTAGGTTTATATGTCACATAAAACTCGCGATAACGAGAGCATCGAAAACTAATAACGACGAATGTCGATGTCGATATCGTTTGTTTCATTTCAAATGTCGACGTTATCGCTGTTCGCTCTATCATTAATTAAGATTCTGACTTCAATTAAACACGCGTAACCAAGATTGTAATCGTCTCGCTGGCGCCAGTGAGTGTGAAGCTCAACGGAATGTTCGACAGAATCTAGTTAAAAAGCGTATCTCGATGTAAATTCTGCGGTACGGTCGACGTAAACGTTTACCGTAAAACCGGCGCGCAAAACTTCGTAACGAGGCCGTCGTCGTTCTCTCTCAGTGTTGTTGGAACTTTTAGGGTGCTTTTTTTCCCCGCGCTGTTTATGAAACGACCATGTGTTGGTTTAAACATCTGCTGCCTGCAAACTAATCTAGTCGCGAAGCATGCTCAAACACGTTTTTATATACGCCATTTAGTAGTCTTCGCTAATAATCTGTCGGTTGGTTAATGATCGCGTGAATCGTGAACAAGGTATTTTAGCCATTACGCATATTATTTTAGTACAATATGACTTTTAGTACATTTGTAATTATCTTTTAAAATTTATAAATTTATTATTTATTAATATACCTTTTTAATATGGAATATGCTAGAGTTAAAAAATTAATGTTAGTAATTTATCGAACAAATTTGAACATAAATTTGATGAACTATTGTCACGACATGCTTTACATATGAAAGTATTCCATGCGATGTGAACGCATATATTTTTATGAATATTTTCACAAAATATGTAGCGAAAGAATATTATAAATGCTACAAATGATAAAAATAATTTTTTTTAATTATAATTTATAAATTCTCTCTTCATATTATTCTTGGCCTAATTTATATCTTTGCATTATTGATTAACGTTCGATAAATATTTAGCATATTAAACGAGATTCGTTTACCAAGACAGAAGAGCCGATGTTGAAACATGAAGATCATCGACTTATTTTATGTAAAGACTTGCCCGCCAAGTTAAACGACCTCGCAGAATGTTGAACGCGAGGACGCGATATAGTCGTCTTACATAATCTCACCGATTCCCTTTGAACGTTTCAAGAATCAAACGAATATAATCAATAAATTAAACAGACTCTCATACCTGTAAAAAAACACCGAAAGACAGAACGATCAACATTACTTCTCACTTTTGACCAACAGCGATTGAGCAAACACCGTTGACGACGCGACACTGATTCATCTCAGATTTTTCCCTAAACCCAGCAATATCCTCGCTCTCACAAAAAGACGAGAATCGATCCCCTTGAAATCACGTCAGGCGCATCCCTCAAAGAATTTCGCTCAAACACGCTCATTTCAACCGCGATTCTCGCGGATCTCGCGATCGAACGATCATCACGCTTCCTAGATCTTCACACATTTCCTCGGACTATCCAAACGACACGCGATACCGCAATCGAGAAGACGACATTTCAGGAGAATTCCGACGATCGATTCCACGAGGATCGCTTCCCTCGATTTTTGGCGCCACAAAAATTACTTTCGTCGATCCTCGGCGCCGAGAGGACAGACTGCCGGCCTCTCCGTCGGCGACCCACCGAAAAGGGGAAAAGAAGAGGGAGACCACTTACCACATATCTTCCTCAGTGGCGGAGCACGACGGATTGCGTTGCGTATCACGTGAGTCGCCGGGCGTATCCGCTCGTCATATCCGCGCGTTCACGCACTCTCGCGCGCGCGGCCTCGCGAGATCGCTGACTGCTGCCGCTGCCGCTGTCGTGGGAGATTTGCCCTTTCCTTCCTCCTCCTCTTCTTCCTCTTCCTGGTTCTCCCGGTTGCGCCGGTCTCGGGCCCTGCTCCACTCCCGAGGGTTACGCAGGGCGCAACGCACCCTCTCCTCTGAAAGAGCGCCTTCCCGCTCCCCTGCGCGCGGCGCCACGCGTGTGTGTATCCCAACACCTCCCTCGTGCCGCTGTATCGCGGCCGCTTGCTTCTTCCTGGACGAACACAGCACGAGAGAGCACCCACTATACTACGAGACCACCACCACCAGGCACCACCGGCACACAACTACGACGGGAAGACGTGGGGAAAACCGAGCGCGGGCGCACCACCGTCACACGTTCCGCCACCACTCCTTTTCGCTTCTTCTGTCTAGCTCTCCCTCACCTTCTCTCTTTCCCTCCGGGCACCTCTTTCCGTTCCTCTTCTCGCGCGTCCTATCTCCGTCTCTCTATCTCCTTCGTCTATCTCGGTCTCCCGCGTTCTCCCTCGCGGCACGGTCTCTCACTCGCCTCGTGTAAACTTATAAATAGATATCTAGGTGCGTTCTATTATATTTATATATACGCGCTCTCTTGCACACGCACATCGGCGTGAGTGCGCGACACCACTCTCTCGCGTACGACGAGACCGATCCCGCGTGCGTAGCCTGCGTGCGTTTACGCGCTTCCGTATATATACATATACGGCGTCCCCGTACAAACACGCACCCTGTCTCAGCGTATCAGACTCCCCCGCGCGCGAAGAGATTTTCGGCGGCGGGATTCCCGCCTGTCCGGCGCGCTCGACTACTTCCGGCACGTCGAGAGGAAGAGCGGAAAGTTATTTGTGCAACGAAGGCGAAGGCAACGTCGAAGAGGCGGCGTCTACATCGTCGAGTCGGATCAATTCCGATTTCCTTCCCTTCCTTTAGCCCTCGCGCTTCTCGTCCTCGTGACCACGACGACGACGACGACGACGACGACGACGACGACGACAACAACGACGACGACAACGGCGACGGGAAGATCCTCTCTTTCGCCCTCGCGAGTCTTGTTTTCTCCGCGATCCGAGCTCTCCTCACCCTCCCACCTCGCGCTGCCCTCCTCGACCTCGCCTCCCTTCGCGGCTCACGGCGAGCAACCCCCGATGTCACTGCACCGCTCTCTGTCTCGCTCGGGCACCCGCACGGCCAGTGCTCCCTTTTCCTATATATACGCGCATTCCACCGTGTTGGGGTCTCGTCCCGCGTACACGCTTCTCTTTTGGTAGCGCGCGCCGGAAGAGTCTTAAACCCGATCCGAGCGACTTTCGGTTAGGGGACTACGTCGTCCGACGGAAGCAGACAAGTGGAGAACCTGTTTTCCGCGAGCACGACGCACAAGGCTGGACGGCAACGGCGACGGCGACACGGCACACGACGGCACACGCTTCACACTCGGACGATATGCCGCCGGCTCGACGCCAGCGACGCCTGGCGTCGCGACGCCCCACCCCCGCTCCCATCCGAAGCGAGACGCCGCGAGACGACGCGAATGCGTGTGAGCGTAATAGCGAGGGGATGACGAGGGGTGGCTAGCGGTGAACGCGTTTACCAATGCCCGAGTCGCGGCAGGCAGATTTAAAGCGGGGCGGGAGGGGCGAGGAGGGCAGGAGGGGGAAAGGAATGAGAAAAATCTCTATTTACTTACCTAATTTGTAAAGAAAATATTTAGGGAACGAAAGAAGATTTGTAAATGCAATATATATCTTTTCTTTTATTTCCTTACTATTTGTATTTGTGATATATGTTTTTTATATTATTCGAGTCAGACAAGCTGTAAACTTTATAAGGAAGAACACTAGTAGCGCGTGACGTTCATAGTCAGACAGGAGTTACACTAATTAAATTTAATAAACTCGCTGCACAATTAATGTAGGAATTCGTTTTACTCTCTCGTCTATATATTTTAGATTTTTGCGACACACCTATTAAATAATTTATAAAATTGATTATTAATTATACGAATATAAATATTTTTTTGTTCAGTATACTATTGCCTTGTCTTTACTACTTGCGCTTAGTTTTATCCACGAATTCGAAGTTTTTTGAACGTGATAATTCGTGTCTCGAAAAGAAATCGAACTTGAAAATCTCAATTACAATTTTCCTCTGGATATTTTAAAATCCTTCTGTGCACACACGGAGTTTGAACTACATGGGAGGGTGGTAAGATAGGGAGAAATAAGCGAGATACGTATGTACACGAGTCGATGGACGCGCGTAAGGAAAACATTTCCTCGACGGAACACACTACGATGGTCCGCA
Organism: Linepithema humile; assembly: GCF_040581485.1. Taxonomy (NCBI): domain Eukaryota; kingdom Metazoa; phylum Arthropoda; class Insecta; order Hymenoptera; family Formicidae; genus Linepithema; species Linepithema humile. The sequence continues at coordinate 23,733,985 of NC_090128.1, read as the reverse complement.
GAAAAATTTATTTTTGACCCATTTCAACCGACCCACTTTCGTGAACGTGCGCGCCGCGCGAAGGGGACGCCACGTTGAGTTTACTTTCTGAGGGTCGCGGGGCACAGAAGCGGATGATTTAGCAGAGAGAGTGCTTCGCTCTTTGTCGCGCGCAGCATCCTCTGATATCCCCTAGTCCTTTGCAACCAAACACGATTTATATCGCGTAGTTCTCTTCGAGATGAAAGTAAGATTAATGTAAATTGGTGCGTTATGTCGATAGAGCGAATTAACGAACATCAAATTTATACATACATCGCTTTTTCATACGTGATTATTATGATATATAACGTAAGGTTTTCGATTTTTTTTCTTATTTATGTAGAAAAGTACAAGAATAAAGCGAAATTTTATTTGTCACATGATTCTGTGCGACGTAAACACTTTTGTTGCGCAAAATGTAGAAAATGTGACCATTGTTTTATACAATGGTTGATATAAAGTGTAGCGAAAGCATGCTAGGTTTCGTTGCAATAAAAGAATAAAATTCAAACAAGATAACAGTTTGCATTTTTTGCACGTTTTAGGTTGTTCCGGTCCGACCCATTTTAAGAATAAATTCGGTTTGGAGTTACACGGGAGCAGAATTTATTTGCCAAGTAGGGGATCGAAGATCAGATAAGTTTACCGCTTTGTTCACATCTCGCGCACCAATGCTCTGTGTCTAATCTTTTTACGCCCTAAAAATTTACACTTATACGGGCGTTAAGTAAAAATTGTTTGAAGAATAAAATGGCGTTGGATAACATGTTAAATGTGATATATTTATGCGAAATATGGTATCGACATTTTGAAATTAGAAATCAGAAATATGAAGAAGTGCAAATTTTTTAAAAATAATAATACTCAAGTGTTAAAAATTTTAATAATTTATGATAAAATAATAACGTAACAATCGAAAAACTATAATATATGAAAAACAAGGTTAAACTAAAGTTGCATCGATAATAATAATAATGCTGAAATATATTATGCATTCAAAAAGCACTTTGCTTGCGGCAGTTCTAAAAGATACACCAGTAGTATATATGAATCATGGTGTCAGACACAATGCAGGAACTGAACTCGAGCAAACGTTCGCGAATAAAATTTTATCATAATTGCTCGTAAAGGAGCCATTACGCCTCAGGGAAATTAGAATAAAACGTCGTCGGAAAAATGTCGCGTAACATTACCGTCGTGTTATATTATCGCGTACGTTACCGTGTGTACGAAGGGATGCGTATTTTTATAGGATGTACGATCGATCACGAAATTACGCCGTGAGAAGTATTAGTTCACGGCCGTAAATCCTCAGTTCTGTTGTGCACCATGTTTCTCCCGGCATTATGTAAAGCTGCTGAGACAGAAATATTACGTCGAAAAGCATTGACAGCGCGATGGTCACGCGGCAAAATAAGAACTACCAGGCAACTAATAGCCGCACAATATGAAGAATCTCTGGAGAAACTTGACAAACGAATATTGAGAATTAATATTCAATTGAGAAATAAATATTCAGTAAAGATTAAAATAAAAGTGCATATTAATTGCAATTTTATTTAAGAAATATAAAATATCGTCGCCAATGACGAAGAGAAATATTTATTCAACAATAGGTCGATTAAAAGCTGGGCTAGCAATAATTTTGAAACAATTTTCAGTATCTCTTAAAATCACACTTACACGTAAATATAAACATCTATCGATACAAGAGAATTGATAGATCTTTGCTACCGAGCATTTTCGGCGGCGATATTTTATCTTAATTAGCTATTAATTTATCCTGAAAAGATTCCGAAGAAGAACGATATTTCAACGGTGAATAGCGCGGTTATTCCCAGCGTCGGACATAATCCCACTGAGAATTTGTAAATCGTTCTAGTAACCGCTCCGCTATCCGGCAGTTACCGCGGTCCGGTAGTGTGCGGTCGAACTCCGCACCTTCCCTAAATATATGATCTTCTGACAGATAACGTCCCTGACTGCTGAACACCGTCCGTAGAGAACTGCGGAAAGACCTTCTTGCGCGCGTCGTCTATGTGCGACGCGGTATACTTGCGCTACATAATGGAATCATGTAGGTCACACTCGGCACACTGCGAGATATGTGTCAATGCAGCAGCATTCGCATGCTGACCGTCACGCAATAATAAGCGTACATGCCGGCGATTTAATATTATCCGACAACGATGTTACTCGCTCATCCGAGCCTCTTTTTTCCACGATAATTGAGTTCTCATAATTTTCCTTTACTTCTGTAAACCGTGGTTCTTCAAACGACGATTTAAAAAGAGGCAATAAGAACCAGAAGCGCGGATACAGAGACCATTAGTAGTATCAGTATTTAATGATACAATCTCTCTACATTTTTATATATCGATTAATAATAGTTAACAGTCCTCACATTCCGATAACTGTGCATTTTCCATTTTTATTGCGTTCTTTATCATTGATTTTCATTTTGACTTGCGACATAAGAAATGAACGATTGGGAAAAATATTTCATTACGTTCAAATTATTCTTCGTCAGTTTACACGATTGCTTTTGATCAATTAATTTTTATTGTAATACATTGTAATTCATTGTAATTTTCATTGTAATACATAAATGAGAAGAGAAAAAATTACCATTTAAGCAAACTCGAACTAATTACTCGTGAAAAAATTGAAACGATTATTTTTCCTGTTTGGAACAAAAATTTGCATTACAATACCATTTCTTAAACCAGCTATCTCCTTAAAAAAGGACATTGCTAGTTTAAGAAATTCTTGAATTGCGAAACTTAAAGTAGATAAACTCAGGCGATAAAAGATAAGCCCGAGCTTGAAAAACTTAAATAGACGAGTGCGGAATGCGATACTACTTTCTTCTCGGAAGATTACTTGCGCCCAACCAAGCGATGAAATTAGATAATTATACAAATGCATTTTATGCATCAGCGTTCGGGTTGACGTTTCTTGGAAAGCGTTCCCGACGTGCTTGCGACGTTACACACGCGACCGTTATTTGCAAGGCAATGCGTGTTCCCATTTGATTCGCAAAAGAGATCGATTCGTAAGTTGCGTTAAAATTCCGCTCCGTAGCATTTGTGCTAGCAGGATACACGCGCGGAACGTACATACGGGGATATTTTCTATCTGATCAGCAGTCAATTCCTGCGAACATTCTGTCGACTCTGCTATGCGCGCATTGTGCAATAATGGAGCGAAAGTTGGTCGAATGTATCGGCTTTCCGGAAAATTGTGTGAACGTGTATTTTAGTAGATGACGGTACAATGTTGGTGTTCTCTTAAGTAAACATTATTTATTATTTCTAGCCGCGTCCAGTAATAAAACACGACGATAAAATGAGGTAAACATCGTGTAAGTGGCGTCAAACTTATCGATGACTCGGTTGATCGAATCTAATTTTGAGTAAAATTATTGTTAGAACATTTGTAAAAGAAATATAAATATATATATTTATAATATTATATATCGTAACAATATATATTTTAATAAAATCAGAGGTCTAGATAAAAATTTAGCATACACAGGGGACAAATGGCTAGAAACAATTATGTGTGGTAATCCTAGCATAATTATTATACAGTGGTTTTTCAACTTATTTCTATTCGTTGTAAAATGTGTGGAAATTATTTTATTACAGCACAAGCATACCGAGAATACACAAAGTTTAATAAAAATGTTCTATATTTTTAATTAATTCTTAGAATCCACTGAAATTCTACGACATTATATTTCAGATTGTGACAAAAAATTCATTATTTTACAAAAAAATGTTGAGTTCCACTAAAAGCTCTATATAAAAAATGAGAACTTGTGCGAATCTATCAGCGCAGGTAATGCAATTTCAATCATCTTTGTAATAAAATATCGCAATAAATGTAAATTCTTTCGGTAATTATCCTTATTAAAAAACAATTTTTATTGTTTTCCCTCGTAGCATATGCCTCACAGCTATTTAAAAATGCATTCCGATGGCGAGCGTAAATTTTTTTGCACGCACGAAAACGAGTCTCCTCTATAATTAACGCGTCGAACCTTATTCTATTCTTAACGCTATTCCACCGAAGAAAAGATAAAGCTGAGGGGTTTACCGAGGGCCTGTTTTATTTATATAATCTACTGCGTTCAACTATATTTATATGTATGCCGGGAAAGCCGTCGACTTGAACTCATCACGAATGAATAGACTGGAAGACACTCGAGATACGCAATTCGCAAAAATCGAATTTGTATAAGATATATATACGAGACGTTTGAAAAAGAATAAGAAAATCATTGTCGCGAAATTACTTTTAAAATAAGGAGAAACGTATTGATCTTTTTTGTAGCCTCGTATTTAAAATTTAAACAATTTTTAAATATTAAGGCCAATTTCTGATATCGAAAATTGATTGTTTAATTAAGTAGAAATAAGTTTCTCACAATTAATTTTAATTTAACTAGTTTTTAAAGCTTCTCGTTATTGCATAATTCTTCCCATGCATTTGCATAAAAGAATTGCACTACTTTCAGTCAGTCAGGAATAAATATAGCTGGTTCTTTTTACTCCTTTCGATCGTTATTCGGAAAACTGGGGGCAGAAGGAATTTATGACGTGGAAATTACGTTTATGCGACTCATTTATTATGATTCCTTAATTCGTAGAAAATAATAATGACAATGTACATTTCTATATATCTTCCGCTCAACAAAGAAATAGTAATATATAATTACAATGTACGCGCCGCGCGCGAGTCTTCTACGAGAAAAAAAAAGAAATTCATCCCTTTCCTTCTTCGCCGGGCGGCTCCGTCGGGAGGACAAGCAAATATCGTCCTTCTCGTCGCAACGTCGTACACGAAATTCACCTATAACAATTGATCGTTTAGTGTCTCGCGCGGGGGGTGTGATTACGACGATTTTTTCTTACACACTCTCACGAACGATTAATCGAAATGTAACATCATTCTCCTAATGGCAGTGAGACAAAAATTCTGCCGATAACAAAGAGGGAAAAATATTGCGCGACAGGCTAAAAAAAAATGAGGAGCGCCTTTTCGCGCTTCGAACAATTTCCTTCTTATGTATCCCAGATATCGCTTTCTTTTCACCATTCCATTCTAATAAAGCGCTTCGAAAGACGACGATCGCACAGCGATTCATTATACAATCACTCGTTAGCATACAGATCGCAAAAAGAAAATATGTGAAGAGGAAAGATGGTCGAGTGATGGTCTTCCTTCGCTCGCACGTTTATTCGTACGGAATATCTTGAAATAGGCCGCTACGATCATGTAACGTTGACGGAGGATTTTACGTTTTTATACATTAATGTGATTACGCGGTAAATTGTGCCGAGCGAACAGTGCTCGTGTAATTGGATCAAAATACGTTGCGCTTATCAAACAATTATATATGTTTATAAATGGTACCAATATTACGTATTCTCAACACCTTCATTCTCCTGAATTATTTTGAAATCCTAAAAATAGTATCTTATTCTACGATTAATTAACATGATAAAAATTGAATTCATACGATACAAATGGTTTATTTCTTCAAAGAAGTTTTAATTGAGAAGTTTTAATCAAGATTTATATATAAGGCTGCATATACATATATTTCTTTCCATTCGTTATCAAATTGATGAAATTTGATTCTTAATTACATTCAATCACTTGCTAATTATTAATTAGCTGGTTACATTTCTCGCATTAGTAATATCATTATTAATTGTTGTTAATACTGCTCACTTCAAAATATCTTCCATCTAGCTTTTCTTTCTAGTTTAAACAGAGATAAGTAATTAGCTAACAGATAATTATAAAGCTGTCAAAAATTAAAGCTGTCAATGCAATCGATCTCATAAATATTTCCACTTAACAAAACATCTTAGTAAAAAAAAAAAAGCTTAGCGAAAAAAAACGAATATATACTTTTCCGAAAATTTAGTTTCTTAAGATTTACTTTTTCAATATATTATATAAGAAAAATAATATTTACATTTTTCTTTGTATATATAGTTTTCTCTAAAGAGTTAAGTTGTTTGAAAATTTAGCGAAATTGTGAATAAGAGTTGGGACAAATTTATATAACTAATATTAACATTTGCCATACAGAAAAATCATAGATAAGCCATTGATCTATCGATATCGATATGCAACGAACATTACGCGAACAATATAGATATACACATGTCCTATATCAAAAAAGTAAGATTTTTAATTAATTACAATAAATAATTAGTGTGCAAACAATCTTCTAACTTTGCGTGCCTAGTATTGCATTTTGACTGCTTCTTCCCCTAAAAAAAAAACAAAAAACCCGTGTACACTATTTTACTCTCACTTGCAGTATTACATTTTATCATTATACATAATATAAAATTGTATCTTGCGATTCTTTGTTCATTTGTATATGAAACAAGAAATTTTTTTTTTTATTTCTTGTGGTAGCTAAAAGACAATCGACGTTAGACGATGTGTAACGGCCCATTTGTTAAAGTCAGAATTTTAAGTAAATCTTGTACAATGAACAAACATCACGTGCGTATTTCACGCAACTTTTATCTCATCCGAAATTCCTTTCAAACTTGTGCGATATCACATTTGAGATTTTGAAATTTTCGATGATTTCTACAATAACTGATCCCTCTTAACGATATGAGAAAAAAATACTACATTGGAAACGAAGTAATATCGTTTAACAATTTTATTAAATTCATAGAAATCAGTCTTGATTAAATTAGCATTGAAAGAGATATATAAATTTCCTTGCTTAAAAAGCAGTATTACTTCCTTTCCAACTTGATAAAAACAAGATTTATTCTACAATTTTTTTTCGATATTGGATTAGCAATATCCGATAGTTTATATAATTATAGAACAAAACTGCACTGCAATCTAATATCGAAAAAATTTCGAATGCCATGAATTTCACTAAAAATGTGTTCCTTCTACACCTCTCATGTATCATTCTCGTTGGCAAAAAAAAAGCAATGCAATGAACAGATGAATCATGGTGTTTCCATATACATAAAAAACCTATTTCTTCCCACATGGGGTTTCGTCTACTATGTGAACATTTGAATTTTATTGGCGTGTTTAATATATATGACGAAAATCAAGATATCGAGTGAAATCCTCTCTCTTATAATACTTCGTTACTACTGTGTCGGTTGTATTCCGTATACAATGGTATATGCAATGTGACATCAGCCTGCGACGTATCGAGTCGCATCGAAAGACATTGTAATACACCGAAATACAGAATACGGTAATAAACTCCTTATCGTATATTATATATATATATATATATATGTATATATATATAAGCAATATTTACAAGGTTCTCCTCATGATATTTTTAATTCTTCGTTCGAGAATAGCGATTATAATATAGCGCTAACTAATATTTAGCTAGATTAATCAGTTTATTATTATACATAGTATAGGTATAGGGATCCTCTTCCTTCGTCCTTCTTCATTCCGGAATATCAGACGGAAAGCAGCAAGTAATAGATTTTTTCCTTCGAAAACGATTCCAATGAGGTTTAAGTCGTAGAATTTCGTTCGACTATACTCATCTTGCGAAGTATGAGATCGATACAATTTCTTGCATATAGTAGTTCGCCAGGAAATGGCTAATCGAAGGAAAAGAATGCGGAAAAAGAAAAAGAAGGCTTCTTTGGAGATCGTACACGATCCGATCATTTCCTACTTCATTAAAGATAGAAAATTTCGAAAAATATGCCGAATCCGTTCGATTCGAATCGATTAAATGAATAAGTAGAATTTTTAATACACTAGAGCTTTCACAAACGATTAATCTCTTCTATAGAGCTGTACGACGATTGAATAAATATTCACATTTTTCTCATTCGAATGCCGCATTTAACTCTATACGGGAAAAACTTGTACATGCAACCTAAAAATTCTTCCATCTACGCTTTTTTCCGCTTAGACATCTCGATAGGCCCTCAGAGATTCGTTGTTACAAGAATAAGATATACATTACTAGAAGATTTAAATAATGAAGACTACAAGAGAGATAGAAGGAGAGAAAGGTGAAAGAGATGAATGAGAATGAGAGAGAGAGAAAGAGAGAGAGAGGAAGGAAATGTGGTAATGCTAATTCTAATTCTAACCAAGTCTAGAGAAAAGTATCTTCAAGTTCGATATCGCTGTCACGTGTCGTAGGACGAGGAGGCCTATAATTTCCTAGATTATTCTTTTTAACCTTTAGAGGACCGCCAGACATTGTAAATGTCTCGAAATAAGCTATACATTAAACATATATTGAATTGTTTGGAAAGTTGTGTAGATTTTCCAATTTTATTTTCACAGAAAAAAAATCTTGAAAAAAAATCAATTCAATATCGTTCTCTGTGGCGAAATTTTTATCGTTTAAAAACATCCTTGCCGCCCTCTAAAGATTAATTATATTTAAAAAGATAGTCTGTCGTAATGAAAAATTGATATTAACACGCGCATCATGACGGGAATGGAGGGAGGGGATGTCGAAGGAGGTCTGGAAAAACGAGGAATTATAGCTGTTAAGAGTGCGTTAGATCGATAGTGCGTGTCTCGTTGCCGAGAATCAAGCGTAATCTCTTCATGGGCGGCGGTGGCGGATCGAGGTTCAGCTCGCGCGATTTCTTATGCCGTCTCTCGCGATCTCTACTCTTGTGCTTCTTCCGGCGTTTGCGCCTCTCCAAGCCTTCGACGCGCAGCACCTCGTACTCCGGCTCGTAACTGTCTTCGCTCAGTCCGCTTGTGCCGGATTCGGCAATGTCCTCGAGCACCGGCGACCGCTTCATGCGCAGCGTCAGCTTCAATCGGCCGGTCCTCTCCGGCGTGACGGGGCAAACGCGACAATCGCTCGAATTGCTCGTTTGCCATTGGCACTCGGATGGGGTCGAGCTGGACTTTCGTGTGCTGCCACTATTATCATAGGCTGTTAATCTGAAACAAAATTCTTCTGATTTAGCGATCTAATTTTCGAGCAAAATTTTATTTCACAAATTTTAGAAATGATAAATCTGTTATACTTGCTCATGTTTCTCTCGAATAATGGAAATAAAATTTGGATGCAGTAAAAAACATAGCAATGTAGAGAAAACAAGTAAAGAAAAAAATATGTGATGCGTTCGTTATATATTTACCTTTGCAAACTCTCGTCACAGTTCTCTGCCGATTGAACACCGCTACTGGAGTCCGTGCTGTGTTCGTTCTGAGTCCCCGGATCGGCCGGAGGCCACGGTTCCTCCCGAATCAGTACCGGTGGCTCGGCTTTATTGTACTCGTCATTGCACTGCATTTCCTGCACCGGCGACGCAGTAACGGACGACGACGCGTTACGAGATTCGTGCTTGCCGCGTCTTATTATGGACAGTATGCCAATGTCCTCCAAGTTGCTCTCCTTCTCGTTAAACTCATAGATATCGCCCTGGATGCCCGAATCGTCGTCGGCCTCTCCTATATCGGCCGTCGCCGATCTCTGCCGGTCTCTCCTCTGACTTCTGGTCGATTTATTTTTACTCTTTCCCGTTTTATGACTCTTCGTACCCCCGCTGTCATTCTCATCGCCCTCCGTCAATATCCCGTATTTGGACTTGGATTTACCGCTCGAAAGTCTCTTCTGCGACTTGCGAGACGACTTCGAAGACGCATCCAGTGCATGATCTTTCCGTCTGGACGATTTCTTCATCAACGCGTGATCGTGACCGTCTTCTACATTTCTATGGCCGGTTAAATCGCTATTGTAATTCGCAGTCTGTATATTATGAAAGTTCGCCACACCACTTTCCTCGGTAACGTCTACTCTGGAGTCCATCTCCATCGCGTGTAACGCGGAAACTTCAGATTTGGCGTCGAACCTGACGTTTGCGACAAACGTATCACTTTTCATCACGACGCTCTCCTCCTCTTCTTCCCGATGCGCAACCATGCTATTATGCCACTCTAGAACATCCTCGGTACTAATTTTTGTCTCTACTACTCCTTCGGAGTTTAAATCACAATATTCGACACTGTCCAGGCGATTTGTCGTCGCATCGGCCGCAATCGAATTCTCGCAGCCTTCACTCTCCACTTCTTTCTCCTCGTCATACTTTTCCATCGTCATTACATTTGCCGAGTTTATGTCGCAATATTCGTCGTCCGACCGAGAGCTCGTCTCGTGCGAGGCGTCATCCTCTCGGTAATCAGCCTGCCGCAAATCTTTCTTCTCTTCGATCAGCGAGGGCGAATCGTCGTCCTCAAACTCGCCAGACGAGTCCTCGTCTGGCTCTTTGCGATCATCTCGCTCGTCCATCGACGTGAAACGTTTGCCGTTAGACTTGGAACGTTTGTTAACACAATTCGCCTGCTCGACCGTATCGCAGGGATCATTCTCGTTTTCCTTATTTCGCATGGGCGACGAAGAATGATGATAGTCTCTCGATCGACAAATGTCCTTGGAAATCGATTCTGCGGTATGTAAGCGTTGTATGTGGACTTGAGATGTGGAACTTAATCGGATTGAATCACAGGCATTTGTACTATAATGTCCTTTTTTGTAATTGGAAGAATTAACGTTATCTACTGCTTTAAGTTCGACTTCCGCGGTGAGATCCGGTATTCCCCGTTCCTCTTCCGCCGAATCACCATTATTGTTCGACTCGCTGATATCGTCCACTTCCATCAACCGCAGCGGACAGCTGTTTTCCATCGAGGACTCTTCCGTCACAGCAGGCCGTTGCGATCCACAAAAACCGCGATTCACCTGCGACGCCAGCGACGAATGATGCTTCTGCAATCGCGAGTACAGGCTTTCTTCGTGCACCGGCACTCTGTCGGAATCCTCTTTTCGATGACTGATATCCATCATTTCCGTGTCCTTTACGATAGGACAAGGTGACGCGGATTTCACACCGATCTTTCCTTTCTTTGATTCCGTTCTCTTGTAAAGCCTGAAAAAATTGAACATTAAATTAAGATTAAGCATAACAGCAAAACATTTAATAGTCGGAAGACAAGCTGGAGTCGCCAGAGCATTTTTGACAAAATTAATCAAAAATATTCTTTAGAAGTGTACAAAAATTTATAAACGGATTATTAAAATTACGGATTTTACAGAATAAGTTTTTACAATGTTTAGTGCGCTCCTCAATTAATCACAACACAAAGGAGTTGAATAACCTACCTAGATGATCTGAGCGACTGAGTATTCTTGATGGTGCCTCCGTCGCCGATATTGCCGTCGAATTTACACATCTGCTTATTCCGCAAATTTCTAGTGACGGAGGTGGTGATCGCGGAGGGATGCGGTCGTGTCTGCAACACGTTCTCGCCATTATTGATCGCCGGCTGCTGCTGATTGATATCCGAGAAGCGGCAACCCTGGGCGATCAGTAGCTCGGCGTCGTACTTGGTGAGCCCTTTGCGACGCAGCTCCTTCATGCTAAGAGATTGCGGCGCAACCGCTGCGTTTCCGACGAGAACTGCGTTCCGCTCGGTGAGAGCAGTGTCGGCTTGCTGCTTGTTTCTGTTCAACGGCTGCTGTCGATGTTTTGTTCGATTGATTCGATTATCCGTTTCCCTCAAACGATATCCTAAAAAATAATTAACGATAAATCTTGACTCATAATTTGTTGCTCCAAATTTCGCGTTTGAAATACCAGATGACATTTCCTCGCCCGGCTTTTGACTCGCAAATGCGCCAGTTCCTCGCCTTTCACAAGTTTCACACTCGCAGTAACAATTCCCATCACCAAAGAAATCCTCTCCGTAGAAGCATGTGATTTCTTCGCCTACTTCGATGTCGCGTAACACTTTGACACATGCTGTGTCTCTTCCCGTCGCCACAAACTGTATTGCGAAATTAATATTCTCACGTTTAATAAATAACTCATTTTGATCGTCGCATTCAACATTAATACCGACCTTGCAATTCGCTCTACAGTCATGATTTATATATGCAGCAGGTCCTAACCACAATTGGGCGCAGTTCTTTCGACAACTAAACATCACAGAGAAGTCATTTTTCCCAGGATGCAATAACGCAGCTTCTTCCTAAAAGGATATATAATATTAAATAAAAATAAGGAAAACTGTGTGATAAAAATTAAACGAAAGGAAGACGAACATTCTTCCAATATTTTTTTTGTATAACACTCAAGCACACCTTTTCACTAAGCTCCGCTATGCAACCGACGAGGCAGGAAATTTTCTCGTGTTTCATCCATTTTCGGGTGGCACATATCTTAGCACCCTTTTGTCCCTCCAAACTGTATCTGTAGCATGGTTCTATCGCAAATCCAGAATCCTTATCGAAAACTCGCAAGTATCGTTTGATCTGTGAAATAAAATAAATTATTAAACACAATATCTAAAAATTTGTATAATAAGGTCTTCGTAACTAACCTAAGTAAGCAAGTTAATTAAATTAAGACAGCAAACAAGTTAAATATACATATATTTATAACTTACGTGATTTTCCAAATTGATTTGTTGTTGTTTAGATTTAGTATGGGGAAGCCGCGCGCCCCAATCTCCACCCATCAATTTTTTGTATGCTTTTTCATAATTTTGAGTTTGAATAAATTCACAGATAATTTTTCGCAGTTCATCCTTATTTGCCTTTAACGGTCTGTATCTATTGAGTAAAATAAAATAAAAACAATTTTGCAGATACAAGTTGTAACTACGTAAATTGATTGATTCGAATAGCTTTAATAATACCTAATATTCATTTTATGTGTAGTAAAGCCTAGGTAAGGATCTAATACGAGGGACGTGGCCAAGTCGTCATTGTCGGAGAGTTCTTTGGGTGTCATTCCACATCCTCCACCACTGTTTGGTTGCATCTTTGTGCTAACCGTGCCACCCAACCTTCGCTCCTGCTTTCTTACTGCAGTTGCTGAGGCCTGAATCGACAAGCAGTCCACCACCATTCTGTGACACTGACTTTCACTGAAAATGTAAAAAAGAAAAAATATTGTAAAAAAACAACTTGTTTCACCATTAATAAATTATTAATTTCTTTGAATGATATATAGGTTAAAATATGAGAGGTTAATGTACTCTAATTGCAGTAACAGAACAATACATTCTATTGAAATATCGGGTTGGATGATACATATTGTATTACTATTGTTCCACTTAACGTCCTCGAGTAATTAAATTGCAAAAATATTATACTTCTCATTATACTCAATTATGAATCAAGTCTGTTAAAAATTTTTTCAAATCAACGTAATGAACAAAGCACATGATTTAAATGTTATTGAATATTGAACATGTAGTGTTGTTTAATTCTTAATTGAAGGTTCTGTCTAATAAAAAGAAAGATTTTCAAGATTTTTGTGCAAATATTATTCCATAAAGAAGTGTTACACTGCTTGATAATATCGCGAGCTTCTTCCAATATAACCTCAGCTGTGACTGAAGTGTCAAACATTACAGCAGAACTGCTCTGTTGGAAAAAATTTCACTGAATCTTAAGCACACATGTTCAATTATCTCCGCAACGTTATTACATTCCATGTTTCCTTCAAGAATATTCCCGAATGAAATAATTGCACAAGCGAGCTCTCGCACTACCGAACCTGCACCTGAGGACGAACCAAACCCATCGAACGAGCCACTTGTCAAAGGAAAGAGAGACGATCGCGCTGCGTGCGAGATCTATTCACCGAGTTCATCGGTGCACGCCGTCTCTCGAACGATCCCGTGGGACGCGACGAGCAGCGTCGCTCCGCAATCGGAGCGTTGCCGAGAGCCTGTCTCCCTCGAAAGTCAGCGCCACGGAAAGGACGAGTCTCGTCAGATCTCGTTGTATCGACCGGAACACGGTCGCCGCGGCGGCCTATAGGCGCGCGTCGACATAACGGTCCTCTCTCGCTACAGAGGACAACTCGGCGTCTCGTCGTCGCTGTTCCGAGCGTTCTGAGGGCGACGACGACGAACGCGTACGCGAACGGCCCTCCCTAATGGCGGGGGAGGGGGGGACGAAGAGGTAGGTAGGCAGGCAGGCAGGCAGGCAGGCAGACAGACAGGCAGGCGATGCGCGATGTTTCAATGAGTGGTGGACACAGGTTTCCGTCGCAGGGTGCCGCCGGCGTCGCCTCCTCGACGGGGACGCCGACGCGAGGCGTTGTTACTTACCGCGATGATGCTCTCCCGAGAACGGACCTCTCGCATTTTGCGGTCGGTCGGAGCTTCTAAAACCTAGAACAGCACAGCAACGTGCCACTCGTGTCGCGGCGGAGACGCGTTCGCGGTAGCTATCATGGCAGGTGCATCCGATTGGGAAAAATCACGGCGAAAGACACGGCGCGAGTGCGATGCGACGCGACTCCACAACGCACACTTTCCCCTCGCTTAGCCTGCGTGCGTACGCTACGTGCAGTAATCCCGTACGTGCCTTCTCACGATTCGGCGACGACGAACGGCGACGGAGCCGTCGGCCCGCGTCCCCGGGCGCCGCGCTCTCGGTCTCGCTTCCGCTTCCTCGTGCGACGAGACGAACGGGACGGAGTGAGAACCGACGACGACGGATAGTCGGAATATCAGTCTCGACCGCGGGGCGAATTCATGTTTTGGTATGTCGCACAACGTCGTCGCGCACGTCCTGTCTTAGGCATATGTCTCTCGCCAGAACGGGCGCTGACTTCCGGCTTAGTGATTTTCGCGTCGCGACGCCCGCTACGTCGCGCTCATCGTCACTTGACATTAAGACGATATTTAAAAATTCGAATACATATATGTAATTAAGACAATTCAATGATAATTCCGCGGCCGCGGAATCGTTCGCATCGCGCAGTCTAGTAGAGACAGATTTTTTTCCTAGTGACTTGCGCGCGGCCGAATGCGTTTCCATGGCGACCCGCTCGAAATCCTTAGGCGTCTTTTCGTAACTCAGCATCGAAATATATATATTTTATGTATTCTTGTTACGTCTTTTCTCTTTACAAAATAAAATACATCAAAGATTTATGCTCTCTAAATATAAAACTGAAGCATGAAGTATGAAAGTGGAGTATCTTTTATGAAGGAGCTTTAAAATTTCTTGAGCCAATCCTGATCGTTGACTATATATACATAATGGAGGATTCACATTGCATCCAGAGTCCAAAGTGTGTACTGAAAAAGACATTTTTCTATTGGACATCGAGATGTCATAAATTGGATGTAATGTAAATTCTCCATTACTTTATGATTTTCCTGATTTTTCCCGATTAGCTACTACAATGTCAATGGCCGTAACATCTGGATATATACGTTCTTACGAACATGCAATCGTCAGTATCGCTCGTTTGCGCGCGACGATCGTTGGAAGTTGTGTTTGTTCGATTGAAACGCACGTGGTTGCGTCAAACTTTTTTTCTGTGAACAAACGCATACCACGATGACAACGGAAAGCGTGGTCGGACCTATTAGAGCGGAAGGGCATCAAGTGCATAAAGAAAATAACCATTCTACGGGAAATATCAAGGCTGGCGTAATCGATTTCGTGGCCGGCTCGCTTGGTAATGACTAGTAATCGTGCGATATCTTTCTGTTTACTTACAAATACTTGTATTGGGAACGCTAGGATGTATGATAAACGTCAAAGTCACGTGCGCGACGGACACTGATGCAAGTGTGAAACGGAAATTACCGTAACATGGGGTGCGTTTGTATCGAACAATGGAATTTTAGCGCTTGCATATTCGCGACGTATTGCAAAATTGTATCTAAGCTCGTGATATTGTACAGAATAACATCATAACAATTTTTTCTTAAGCAGACTGCAATGTCAAAATAATTATAGAATAAGATTGCAATGTCAAAATAATTATAGAATATATAAAAATAGAAATAAATTAGAAAAATAGAAAACTAAAAACAACGAGCCTTGTTGAGCAAAAATATAAGAAGACAATCGAGGCCTTTACTCAAACCTGCTTTCATTTTCTATTATATAAAATAGATTTTAAAATTGTTACAAATAATAGTGTCTAGAGCGGACTTTAATTTATAATAGATTTAACACGGAAAATAACGTTTTGGGATTACCAATCTCGCAACGTTATCTATTTGTAAATAACTTGTTGATAAAACCAGCTACATCTAACTGATAATCAATTTAACCGACGCGAAATCGATGTTTTTACGTCACAAGACTGAAAAAATATCTTTCCTTAAGAAAATTGTGCATCTCGCGTCTGCGGCGTTTTACTGTTCGTGAATCATGACACGAGTTATCAAAGTTGCTAATAAAGCACATTTTTCTTTGACGATAGACTGATAAAATCCTTTAAAAAATTAGTTTTGTATTAAATAATCATCTAGAAGTTGTGAACAAACTTGGGATTTAGATTTTGATAACGTTTTAAAAGTATTCTTAATAGAAAAAGATTTTCTATCATATTTTTTTGAAAACTAAATGTTTGAAATGAATGCAACATATTATTAATAATTATCAAAAAATGGTTTGCAATGTTCTTGAAGAACATTGCAAACTCCTATGAATTTTCACAAAATGAGCAACGATATTTTATCATTTAACAGGCGGTGCAGCCCTCGTCTATGTGGGCCAACCGCTGGATACCGTGAAGGTAAAGATGCAAACATTTCCGTCTATGTATAAAAGTATGATGAATTGTTTCCTGCGTACATTAAGGACGGATGGTATCGTGAGGGGTTTGTATGCCGGAACAATGCCGGCGGTCGTCGCCAACGTTGCTGAGAATTCTGTATTGTTTGCTGCATACGGCGGATGCCAGAAAGCAATCGCTCATGTATCAGGTACAACGTAAATTAATGAGTTAGAATTAATGTGCGATTTTACAAAGAATTTTAAACGTTATACATATCCAAAATGTTGTATACAAATCCAGAAAATTAAATAGCTACTCTTTTAAAAAGCAATACTTAATTTTTTAGTATTTTTACAGGTGTACAGAACGTGAAAGAACTCAGCTCCTTCAGCAACGCCTGGGCCGGTTTCTTCGCCGCGTTCTTCTCCTCGCTGACGCTGTGCCCAACCGAACTGATAAAGTGCAAGCTGCAAGCGATGAGAGAGGTCGAGCAGATGCGGATCGCAATGGGCAAATCTACGGTGAATAGCGCCCGATAACGGCGGTAAAACGTTTGGGTGGCAGTTTTTAGTGACCGGATCGTTATTCTTCAGAAACCTCGCGTAGGACCGTGGAATTTGACGAAACAGATTCTTAGGCAGCACGGTGTAAGAGGCCTGTTTCCAGGTCTCTCGTCGACAATAGCTCGTGAAATGCCGGGCTATTTCTTTTTCTTCGGTGGATACGAGACCACAAGAGAGCTGCTAGCAGCAGAGGGTCAAAGCAGAGACGACATCGGTTGGCACAAGATGATGGTAGCCGGAGGAGTCGGTGGCGTATTGTTTTGGCTAGTGATATTTCCCGCCGACGTGGTTAAGAGTAGAATACAGGTTTGTTCGCTCCTATCAATCTCCTTTAAATGGTTTCATTACTAAAAAGATGCATAACGGTAATATTATGTAACATAAGCCATAATCGAAAAGTCTAATGCAAAAATATACGTCTGTATATATTTTGATATTCTCGTTTTCCGTAGTAAAACATATTTTCTGTTTGAATCAGGTACAAAACTTAAGAACACCCGCGTTGATAGTTTTCAAGGATATTGCGAAGAAAGAAGGATTTGGCGCGTTTTACAGTGGATTGATACCGACTCTAATAAGAACGATACCAGCGACTGCAACGTTGTTCGTCACCGTTGAATACTCAAAGAAATTTATGTACAATTATTTCTAAAACAGACTAGTTTTCCTATACTTATATGGGCT
Source organism: Linepithema humile (assembly GCF_040581485.1). Taxonomy (NCBI): domain Eukaryota; kingdom Metazoa; phylum Arthropoda; class Insecta; order Hymenoptera; family Formicidae; genus Linepithema; species Linepithema humile. The sequence continues at coordinate 23,716,164 of NC_090128.1, read as the reverse complement.
TTTTGATGTCATATAAGTAATGTAGTTTTAAATAGCGAAATTGCATGCAACACAAATTTACCGCCTACATTTGTAAATATACAAGAATAATGTATGTGATGATAATAATGCATGGCAAGAAATTTAGTTGTAAAATATTTTCATAAATAAAAATGTTTTTCACTTTTTATCCTGAAATATAATCAAGTCATTTAAAAAAATTAGTAAATTATGAGAGTCAAACAAAGAGATATATATCTTAATAATTTTTTAAGTAACGATGTATTTCAAAAAACTTTAGTAAGTAGTAATATATAATAAATTTATCTGTTCTAATTATTTATATATATATATATATATATATATATATATATATATATATATATATATAATTTATATTAAATATAATTATATACACGTATACACAACTTCATAGGCTGAAAAATTGTAATAAAAGTTATTTTAATATAAAACTATTCTGAATAGATTCTATTTAGCAGAACATTTCAAGTAGTTGCAACGGTACAATCGTTAAAAATATAAAAAGTAGGATTAGATATATACAGAAAATATATAGAAAACAGCAGACGAAAGAGTTTGTCTTTCACTTGATGGTATTTTTCACACGCAAATGACGATATACTTCTTGCTATTGTCATTTTTGCCATAAAAATTATTCAATAACATAGTAAATATTTGTGAAATTTAAATATGGTTCTTGTAGCATATTTATCTAATTCAATTTTTTGTAAATACTTCAAAAATAGTTTTCCTATAATTAAACAAAATTATCTGATTTTTGTCTGATTAGCCTACGAAAATCATTAAATAAACGACAGACAGTGTAATACAAAATTCAAAAAAAATTTTTTGATAATGCCTAACATTGCATACATTTATTTTTTAAAGTTTCTAATAAATCTTGAAAAATGGAGAAATTGTTGAAACTACTTTAAAATCAATGAAAAGATGGGAAAGTATGAGACTTACCACGTATACTTTGTGTCAAATTCGGTATAATATTACGTATTGCATTGTTTTGACAAATTATTTTTGAATACAAGATTTCTAATATAATCACACTTGTCCTGTTGTGATATACATTTTTTCCAAGAAATATACGATACCTGTAAAGTAATTGAAACATTATTGTGTTAATTATACTATTATAATATAAATGTTATAAATAATTTTATAATTTAAAAATTAAAGACCTACTTAAACTGTTATGGAAATTGAGCAACAATCATAAAATCGATTTTTAACTTGATCGATTTCTTTGCAGAAATAATGCTTTGTATTTTCGCATTACTATCTCTAATCTGATTAATACATTTATTGTCATCTCATAAAACTTACCATGATTGGCGTATAGCCTATTATGGATAGCTGTCTCATTTTTGCAACTAGAAGTCCAATAGGTAAGTTCGTGTTTCTTATTAAAAGGCTTTGGGAAGCCAGAACAAGAGCGATCCACCTGACGTTTTTTGAATCCTTATCTACACGTTTAAATTCGCCCTGTTTAAATTGCGATATAAATTCCTCCGATGGTACGAGCTGGTTTTGCTCATCCAGACAGAAAATTATATCCAGTTGTGCATAGTGTGGTAATGGTCGAACGGCCGATATGTTTGACGTAGTATTGAATATCTCCTGTTAGAATACAAGCATATATATATATATATATATATACATATAAAATTGTACTTTATGCAACAATAGACATACCTGGCATGTTTCCAGCACACTAGTGAGAAGTAAATTTGCATGAGAGTGCGTCGCTGTGGTTGTGACAAATGCCTCAAAATGTTTCTGTAAATAAAATGTAAGACGATTAAATCCATTAATCTCATTTAGAAACATTATATTCATAAATCTTTATAACATATATAGCAGAGTCTGATTATATTTCTTTGATTCTTTTGCATACCTTTTCTAGGAAACTGCATGTAGCAGGCTTAAGAAATGGCCCTTGATATTCAGGTACTTCTAATCGAAGGCTGTAGTCCAATACGCAATATTCGGCTGTGAGGAAGCGATGATTATTATAGCAAACTTTGTTAATGAATGCCGGTGTCATGACACATTGAATCAGATCAGTAGGATATATACTCTTTCTTGCCAAATATCCTAAAGTACGTGCAGCTACCTGTGGAAACCTATTGCGAAAAAGTCTCATAAATATTTCTGAAATAGTTTTTTTTTTTTTTTCCTAAGAAAAAGTTATAAAAAATATGACTTTCCATGTCATTGCTATAACACTTACAGTGATATTTCCCTCGCTCGGCTTGTGTCCCAAGTAGCTCTTAATTCCTCAACTACGTTCTGATAAATGTTCGAATCGATATTAAGACTAACAAAACTGAAAATGAGTCTCTCGATATCCTTTAATCTCGCAGTTTTTAATTCGCTATTGAATCTGAAATTATATATCGTATTCCTTACATCTAATTTCTAAATTTATGACAATTCCAAATACGATAATAAAACTTACCTTGTAATTATTATGTCCATAAGTTCCTTATCGTACCACGAACCTCGCGCGCACGCGTGCGAAATGTGCGTTAGAGACATCAGTGTAAAGCGCGGTAAGTGCGGTATCAAAGCTGTGCATAAGTCTTCAAACGTTTTTAATTCGGTGAGTTGCATGCTGTACCTAGAAGCAAAATGTTAAATCTATATAAAATAGATATTTATAAATCAGTAAATATTTAATATCTTTTTACCGTATTATTTTTAAGAGTGCTCCAATACTGACAGTGCTCACTGCTTCCATTTCAGTAATAGTCTTTTTTATGATACGAGTCACAAAATTAGCGCTTTTAATTTGCGTGCCAGTCTTGAAGAAACCCAAAGCTGCTATACCTAGCTCATTGATGGACAAGTCATCTATACACTGCTCCAAACGATACTCGAGCTCGTACATATTTATAGGCGGTTTGCGGCACACATTCAGAAAGAACAAAATTTGTACTAGTTGATGCGGCTTAAGCTTACTGGGCCTATTGCCTAATTTTTTTATAGAGTGCCATATGTAAATAGAATGAATTTTCTTCATTTGATACAATATATCACAGAGTAACAGTGTCTCTTGGATGTTCAATTGCAAGAATCTCGCTGTGCATTCTCTATCCACTTGTTCGCAAAAGTTTTGATAGAAATTACAATCTTTCAGATGTTTCTGAAATGGTATAATATACCGCATTAGTATTATCAAATCTTTGTCACTTAATTTCTCATATTGTGTAGATAGTGCATTGAAGACATCCTTATACTTGAATCGATCAATGCTTTCCTTTGAGGAGGAAATGTTATAAGATAGCTTCTTGATAACCGACAGTATTTCTTCGTTTTTCGTAAAAGGTGCACTCCAATCCTTTTCCAAGATCCTCAAAGCTTCTTCGTTCGTAACATGGGCATACGTCATACTCGGCTGCATCACGGTGTCCTTGTAGTTCAGCGAACTCAGGAACAGATTGTGAGCATAGTCGTTCTCCTTCAATTGATCCGAGGTGAAGTTTATTGTACTACCGAATTTGTCAACAATCTTTTGATCGGTGGCAGGTAACGGGAACTGGTGACTCCGGCGCAAATTATCCCAATTGCATATCGCATAGTGCACGCGCGACCATGTCAAAGCGCTAAACCTACGTTCCTTCAGCGTGCCGACCCATTGCGGACACTTGCGCTTGTCACATAACCTTAATAACATAGAGTACGTGCACCGCAAAGAACTAAATTTCTGCGCGAACACACTCATTATAAAAGATCAATTGGTGTAATAACTAGACTGAGATAATATTCATTAAATCGAATACATCTACGTCACAAAAATGAAGTAAATTTCTTTCAAAATTTGAAATACATCACTAATAACAACGTCGGTTCTTCAAACGACACATGTATAACAAAAACTATGTAGTATTTATAGATAGTGAATCCAATCTATGATCTTTCGACGAGCCATCTTGTGTGAGAAATGTCAAGCTCAAGACTTTTTATAGTGTTTTCGAATGAACGAATTTTAATCCATGCCAAATCAATTAATCACCATTTTACAATAAATTCAAATTTTTTATTGGCGAAGATGATGCGATGTCATTAATCAACTTTGGGTCGATCAAAATTCGTTCACTCGAAAACACTATTAAATTACTAGTGTAAATTTATTTTGAGTTTCTATTCATAATGTTGAATGTTTTGTGGAGGAAAGATTGGCGCCTTATTAGATATATGTTTCAATTTTCAAGATATTGAAATCTGTAAGATTAAATACTTTGGGAAAATTGATCAAAAATTGTTTACAAACAATAATTTTATTTCTAAAATAAAATAGCATTATTTGCTATTTATTACATAAAAAATAACTCTATTTTCAGAAATAATATACTTTTTTCTTGTAAGAAATAAATGGAAGTAAATAAATTCGAGAATTAATTCTAGAATCAATTTGTAATTTTAAAGATCGTAAGTTTATAAAATTGTACAGAATAATTTTTTATCAATTAATCCGCTTACGCTTTGCAGATTCACTATAAAAATAAATTAATAAAAGATAATTCAATAACTTATAGAAATAGTGACGATGTAGTATATCGCAGGCCTCATTTTTCCAAAAAAAAATTTATAATTCCCAGAACAATAAATACATCGATGACGTGATTGAAGTTTATTGTTGTGCGATGCGATTAATACACGTTTAGCTGCTGCGCTGAAAATATAATGTATAATGTAAGGAGCCTTCTTTTTATTAAGTATGTACATACACTTTATTTGAAATGTAATCGAAACAATCTGGAACATCATATACCGTTTTACATCTTTTTATGTACAAGAACTTGATCGTGGCCGATCGTGTGAAGACGATCTTATGCACGTCTTATACATAGGTGCGCATAATTCAAAGAGGATTTATATCCGCACATTTTAACCCTTTCAGTACGAGAGTTAAATAGTCGCAGAGCTATACTCGGAAGAATAATTTAATTTGCAGAATAACATTTTGTATAATAACATTTAGTCTCCAAACAGTCAGACAGATGTATGCGGAGCGAACTAAAATATGTCGCTGTGTAAAAGAATAAAAGTGGGCACTTAAGTAATACAAATTTTCACAATTAATTTTTGTAAAATTAATTAAATTTATCAAAACGTCCAATATTTTTTCAAAATGCTTTTCTCTACTACTACTATATTTAAAAATATAATCGACAATGTACTGAAAGGATTAATAAGAATAATACAGCTTTGCGTGTGTCCGTTCTCTACAAGATTGAGATAGTAAATCGGCCTCTTCCACGTTGTGCGATTAAAGTGTTTATTATCGAGAAGTTGAAGTACTAACAACCCAGTAAGCAAAATATCAGCAATGTTGGCAGATTGACAGCAAATTGAATCAAATTTGATTGAATGGATTAATTGGATGAAAATTTCATCCAATTAAATCAAATTTAATCCAATTTGCTGTCAATCTGTCAATATTGCTAACATTTGTCTATCTAGGAGCAAACGTATAACACGCATTTCTTTTCGCCGCCAAATTTGCGAGGAAGTAGAGAGAAAGAAGAGGGGAAAGAGATATAAGGAAATAGGATCAATAATTAGGAAAAAGATTCGACGGAATCAAGCTGGATAATATAATCAAAGGTAATCGAACGGACGAATGATTTGTCTGAAACATAGTCGATCGGTCAGTCATTTCTTTGCGAATTGCGTCGACATAATCTCGTGATCACTGAATCAATAGTCGCTATACATATCTCGCATCATGTCTTCCATCCTATTCATCCTCCTCCTCTGCTTCTGGCGTCTGGATGGATCGCTGGATACATGATTAGAGATAGATGACCGTATTTCGTCGTCCTTATCGAGATTCTAAAATAATCGAACAAAATATAAACGGTGTTTCCTTATTAACATTCTACAAAAAATATCTAATTTTTAATTTATTCTTATTTCAATTTATCTCATTTACTTATTTTCTTGTATAATTTTAATAGTTTTATGTTTATATTTTGGTAAAAATATGATTTATCCGCGTAAATAAATGCGAAAAAAATCAAAGAAATAGATTAATTAAATCAAGCAAGAGATTAAGTTACTTTTCTTGAAATATTACTCATTTGTTTCGTGTTTCTCATTTTACTAATGTACCACAATCAAAGTAACAAAAGCTCTTACTTACGTCATGGAGAAGCGCCATCAGGAATTTCATTCTAGGAAGCCTGCAATCAGCCTCTTCGCAATCTAAAGCGCGCATGACATTTAGGGGCACCGCGCGCTTCCTCGTCATTACACCTCGGCAGGAAGAGTGATAGGGATACAGTCTGTAATAACAATTCCATTTTATTTTATTCGATTCTGCTTTTCACATAAAAAAAAAGTTATAAACGCGAAACTTACTCGCAATCCACCGCATTGACCCAAGACTGAAAGCAGCACACGAGAACGGCGAAGATGATTATAGATCGTTGCAGAAACGTCTGAAACGTAAAAAAAGTTAAGATTATATAATTACGTAAATTGCAAATATTTATTTTATTCATAATATATCTTAATTATATATGATTGAATGGGTAGTTGAGAAAACACTGTATGTTACAAATTAAAAAAAATTTTTTTTTAGAAAAAAGCATTGAATACGATGACAGTGAATTGTATTTATTTCACTCTACTTTTGCTCAAAATATGGCATTACAGCTTTTCACAGTTTAAATTTTACATTCATTTCGTAAAAGAACGTTGAATGTTATAATACTGACATTTGAGATACAACTGGTAGCGAAAATAAAAAAATCGTGGAAAAACGTTGTATGTAAAGTAAGGTACCGCGAATAGCTCTTAAACATGAACGTGCGTAGTATTCTTAGTTTCTTGTAAAATTTATATAAAATGTAATATACAACGTTTTCTCAGAGCCTTCAATTATACACAAAAGTCAACGAAAAAATTCGCTGTTTTGCTTGGCCGCAAATTACTTTCCGTTGTTCTTCATTTATTAATAACTTCGAAATTCTATTGCTAGTTAAAAGGTCAGAATACCTGCGTCACTACTTAAGAATAATCAAGAGTGATTCGTGTGAAGTTACCAACAAAATTTTAATGAACTCCTAATGAGCTTATAGCGCGAAGTGCGACAATCAGAGCTAAGCCGATTTTAACTAGATCGATGCGCCAAATTAACGCTGTCAGCGGTCAGCGGAGGAGCGGAAAGAACCGCTGTAAAACGTCACCTCGAGATGAAATACTGACGATCTTACGTGCCGAGACACAGAAGTTGCGAAAGAATAGATAGCGCGCGTCCTAATGATATCCCGCGCAAAAGGTCATTTCGTTTGGTATCACGATCGGACGGCGGGATGTGCTCTCTGCGATCGCGATTCCGTGCAAAATCGATATTTGTGCAGCTATTTATTTGCCGACGTGGCGAAAACGATGCGAAACGGCGGCGAAACACCGCCATTCAAGTCGGCCAATTTGCGGCGTTATGTATTATTCTTGTGCCCAGAGAGACACATTCTCGTTGCGGCAAAGGGCCCACGCTTCCTGGAACTTCGCACGATTTCCCATAGTCGAACGTACAAAAGGGGAAAGGTCGAAATCAAAGTTGTTAAAGTGAATTCCGTAAGGTAGTCTTCGCATTTGCGCTCCGCATTTTAACCAAAGCAATCTGATTTTGAATTTCGTTCGATCTAATGTAATCGGTCTGCAATATTTGCGCGATATCATATTCAACGATATCACGTTCAGCTGCATTTTGCGCTAAATGTGGGCGTTTATCTGGCCTTTACGTAATAGAGTCCACGAACCTCTTGATCGTTGCGTAAAGTTTGTCGGGAAAACTATTTCATTTCGACTCAGCTCCGCACAACGGCGATATAATCAATAATTACGCGCGGCACACACCGGGTCTCTTTTGTAACGCAGACTTATCACAATGTAAATACGTTTTCAAATATAAAATAAACTTAAGTCATATTTACATTCTTCTCTCTCCGTGTTAAAAAATTCTAATATATATAAAAATTCATTGCTATCACAAATTAAAAAAAATAAAACCTGAACATCAAAGTGGAGCTAATTTTCGTAATTTTTTCTGAGCAAACAAAATTCTTCTATTATAAAATATAAATGCCAAAATGCCATCATACTTTTTTACTTTTAAAAAAAGAAAAAGTAAAATTAACATTTACATTAAAATATTACTGAAGTATCATTTATGCGTTTATGTTCAATCTTTTCCGCGAAGAAACCTCAGACTTTTTGCATTGATAATTCTTGGAAAGGAAAGCTGAAACTTAAAAAATAAAAGGGTACGATGCGACACGATAAAAATTGTTTTTTCTCGGCGAGTAAGAATTCGCGTTCAAGTTACCGCTTATTTATTTTAATATACCTCTCCGTCGTTTGAGTCCGCGACTTATTATCGGTCCTCGACGACATTGAACGAAGTTGAGCGCACCGATCACGTAGCGCACACGTCGTAAAGCGGCACGAGCGCTTTTCGAATACGGGAATAATTTCCCTCATTTCCAAATAGCCCACTTAACTCTGGCATAAATCTCGCGCACGTTCTCGCATTATGCTCCGATGCTCGTTTATATATCCGCTGCATAAATAGGTTGCATTTCGCGAACGGTACGCATTAATTCTTCTTCTCTTGCAAACTTATCCGAATCTTACAATGGAACATGCCAAGCACGAATATTTCTCTCCGTTTCGAATTGAGGCGCATTCCTAGAGAGATCAGAAATATTTTTCCCTTTTTTTTTACGTCTCGTTATTAAAAAAACACGGAGAAGTTTATCAATAACTCTTTTCGTGCAAAAAAAAAATTTATATTTTATAAATGTGACAATTTATATTTTATAAAAATGCAACAAAAAAATTGTGCCACTGAATTTCGCACATGGTTTCGCTTCTTTAAACCGTTTTAAAGACAAAACAAGATCCATGTTTTATAATTTTGCATGCCCGACAAATGAATATCGATTTAAAGCAAATATATATATATTTGCCGTCGGCATTTTCGCCGTTTGTTAAACAAACTCGTTTGTGAATTCATTCGGAATCGCAAATAACATGACATAGATATGCGATAGTGGGTAATTAAATAATTTTCAACATGTGTCGATGGTATATTGCTAAAAATATTTTAAATCGATATAAAAGAATCGAAATGAATAAATTCGACGATGAAAACAAAAGAAATGTAGTTCTCTGCATCAAATACAGCAACAGACTCTTGATACACGCTTGTAGCTTTTCCAGCACTATTCTTAAAAAAAAAAAAAATATAAAGCCTGTGTAAAAGATCTGCATGTAAATCTTGCAAATCTCATTTTTTTGATTCCCAAATCCATGGAAAATATCTTTCAGTTTTTGATTTTCCCTCGTGAGGTGCAATTGTAAAAAAATATCAAGTAATAGAGAATGAAAAAATTGCATTCCAAACGTGGTTATATTCTTTTTACTTCGTTAATTACTCAATGTAAAATGTTACAGTTTATTCTGATCACTCGACGTTTCAACTGATTGTAATCGATGGATAGCATTACATATCTTCACGTAAGCCTACGGGATGATACGAGGCATATTTGAAAGCCCCCGTTCGATTGTTATCATGCAAAGTTCCAATGTAATCATAGTTCGCTGCGAACGATATCCTGATAAGTGAGATAATTGCTAATGTCGCTTCCAGATATCTCGCCCCCGCTTTACACATAAGAATATATTATATAATCGAACATAAAAACATTATTTCATACTTTGATTCTAAATTTGTAAAAAATATTACATGTTCGAAAATGAATAATTTCTATTAAGTACATCCAAATAAATTAAACAAATATAATATAAGATATTCTTATTATGGTACTTATTTCTTACAAGTACAATAAATTAATATTGATATAAAAAAATAAAATTAAGTTATCGCGTAATTACGTATATTTCACGACAAATATCTGATTAAATAACAGAATTTAATAAAATGTCTACTTAATAAATTATAAAAATTTTAGAATAATCTAATTCCTCGCAAATTAATATAAATATTTGCAAAACAGTATGCATTTGTATTTCATGTTCTAATTTGTATCAACATATAAAAATATTGGTCGATTCAAAAGATAGATTCATGTATTATTACAAAATTTATCAAAGAGCCCTTTCAATGATAATAGCCTACGGCTGAGAAAGCACAATAATAATGTCGCATACGACTAATTTTAGCTAATTGGCGGCTATCGTCATTGCGGAAATTATGCAAATGGATTGCCACACGTTTGATAAAGCTCGTTGCTCTGTAACGTAATGATCAATTCTATTATTCGCGATACCTCAAACACCATTTTTTTTTACATCTAAGAAAATCGGAAACATCTATAAAAATAATAATTATAATAAAAAGAATAGATTAGTCTATTGTTAACGATACCGTCTGAAATAGCTAAATGTTGACAGATTAACAGTAAATTTACTGTCAATCGTGTCAATAAATAAAAAAACGTTAGTTAATGAATAAACTTAATAAACTGTTCAACTAATTTTGCTATATCTTATGTCTATTTAAATCGCTATATTTTATACTGTATTTAAAAGTAAAAAAAGAAGTTTAAAAATAAAATGGATAATTGACTGAATCATACGAGTAAATCCTCCTTTGTTTGACGCAATGTTAATTAAACTCAGTTTCTAGAAGGCAGAAAACGTGGAAATTGTAGAAAATTAATTTTGATAATGTGTGCGTCGGTGCATTTTACTAACAGTATTAGATAATTCGCGGAAACATTTGGTCGCCTGGAGTCGTGTTGCAGACAAGCATCATACGTGTCGTCGTCTTAATTAGAATGTAACGTTTGTCAAGGGATGACATGTTATTAAAGAATGTCGCGTCGTTTAGAACATGTAAGTACACGTACGTAAACGAAGACAAATACGAACTAGCGCGGGACATAATCACGATATCCGCGATACCTCGCTCCGTGGACCTCTCATTATTAAACAACATGCTGTATGGATAGCCTAATCCGGTTAATTCGCATCCGTCCTCGTTTACGTGGCACGATGTCGAGTTGACCACTCATCTTTGTTAATCCGCCCGCGAGCGCACCCCCGTTTTTGCGAAAACGTCACAGACTTGATTTCGCGTGCTCTTGTTTAGTCCGTTTACGAAACATTTTACAGCCATATAGAATTGTGTGGGACGACAGATTTGCGACATTTGTTCTTTATCAAAGGTCACTATACGTATGGACAAACGGCATGCGTATCTTTCAATCATCGGGGGATAATTTATGCTCGTTATTCGATTAAACGATAATTACAATTACCGAATGCATGAAATATGATCATAAACTAGTAATGATTTCAGTGGTATAATCATCGGGCAGGGTGTCCACGTTTCATGTCAACGCGATACTGTTATCGTTTCGCGAAAAAAAAATGATATCGATAATCCTGCATATTTATTAATAGACATAATTTGTTGCCATATAATTTACGTGATTTCCGCCAGTTATTTTATTAAATAACAAACTGTTACCAATCGTATGTAACCAAAATAAGGAGTTATGCCTTGAAAATGAGAATTATTGCATGATGATACCATAATTACATTATTACGATAATTACAATATTGTACAATTCGCAGTGCGCAATACGGTATTAATAATATAGCAGGATAATCTCGAAATGAATACGCATCTATGAAAAAACGCGATACAAATTCGATTCTACGCAAACTGTTGTTTAATTAAGGACCATCAAGAGGCAGTCTAATTAGGTATACGGCAAGCGGCAATATAGGATGATTGTCACGTAACATCCGAGTGCATTGTAAATACACATACATAATGTAATGTAGATATTCGACAGAGTGGTCTCGAAAGCAGTATCCCAATAAATCAAGCCACGGATAAATTGTAACGCTAAGACGCACGAAATGAAAAATACACATCGGAAATTTGAATTTTGTTCGCGGTAGAAAAAAAAAATTTTATAAAAAACTTAACTCAGTAATGCGTCCGTGCGAAGAATAGAATAGAAGAATAGAATTGACATATTTCTATCACCCGTTATACCGCGATCAATACCGATTGAAGATTGGCATTAAACAATGGAAGCAACGTGGCAACTAACGCGATTAACACAACGATATAAACAAATCAACAAGAAAAGGAAAGAAAGTTGTGTACGAGTCTCTCGGCGCTGCGCGGACGTGTATCGGACGATCCGATCGATGGAGGTTTTCAATAAAACTTTTCGTGTTCCTGCGTTACTATATTATATTACATTTCGTGTTTTATTAAGCTTATTAAGTGTTCCTAAAGTTGTCGTTATTCTCTCGCTGGCGCCACGAGAGATATTAAAAGTAACGCGTGTGTAAACAAGCGAGCCGCCGACGCGACAGACCTTCGGGCACATTTTGAGAGCTCGTCCGAAATCGGAAGTGGAATCACACATGCGGGATACGGCGCATCTCCCGAGAAGGATACATTCACGTTGACGATGCCAATTAATTCAATACTGCGAGCAATTTCACTAAAACTAACGACGAAAGTGCAGCAGTTTGAAACGCGGCGAGAAACAAATAGCGATGCGAATTAAAGAGCTATTGTTCTTTGTAATAATAATACTACATCGCGGTTATAGCTTTAAATAATAACAATATAAATTCGGCGTGAAATAAATAATTCGCGTTCGGAGTAATGATTTATAGGCTATAAATTTTAAGCTAAATGGAAACCGGATACATTCGAATCGCTGAGAGAGAATTCTTTGCGTAGTTAAATTTAATCGCGTCGGCGAATAATTGATCTAATAATGCAAAAACAATGGCATTAGCTTCTTGTTTAAAAGAAAAAATACAATCAAAATTAATAATTAAAATCAAAATTAAAATTATGTTTTAATGAAAGACATCAAATTACATAATTTATGCATTGCCGACAGAGATTCGGAAAGAGACTGTTTGCGTTGAGATTGAATACAGACTGATTAATGCGGTTAATGTATTCAGAATATGCACAAGAAATTTGCGGTGGGATCGCACGGTTCATTAACGCATTAATGGACAAATTTACTAAGTAAGCTATACGATTACATTTAACAAAATTCGCTAAAATTGGTTATAGAAAGAATTATTTATAGAGAAGAACTTTCGTGGAAAGAAAGAATAAAGAATAAAATTTAAAAAATTATAGAATTAATTAATAAATAAATAAGATTCAAGCAGCAATTCTCGCAAAAAAACTTTTTTTTCTTATATTCTCGAAGAGACGAGATTGGTGGCTCTGTAATAAAAAATAAATCAGAAAAAAACTTCGTGATTTATCACTTCCACAAAGACAACATAGACTTGAAGAAACTGAAAAAAACTTTCAATATTTGAAGATCTTAATTCGGAGATTTATGAGAAGATTGTTTCACTCATGTTTTTTTCACTCGTGATTTTTCCACACGTGATTTTTTCATAAATCTTAGGACAAATATTGTGATATTCGGGGTGTCCTCTTGGGACAATAGATCTACAAATCTATTCTTCCTCCTCTCTTCACTCCTTGTCCAAAAATCTAAGAAAAAAACATACAAACAAACAAAGAACCATAATTATCAGTTCAAAGGATAAGTAGAATGGAAGATCAGTAAGTGAATTCATTACACAGGTCCTTCACTTCCTAGAGGATGTTGTCAGAATCCTTGAAAATCAGAAAGAAGATCGGCAAACGAATTCAAGGAGAAAGCCTTTACTTCCTCGAGAGTATTGTTTTCTGAGAGAAATCGAGTCGGAGTCAACGTTTTGAAAGCTGGTTACTTCCTAGAGAGTGTTAAGAAGATATTTTGGGATCAGCATTGCGAAAAGATTGACGAAGAAATTCTGTGTAGTGTCGAAATCAAGAAGCAACGACATTCGAGTGATAGCATATGAGTAATAGCAGCTCAGAGTAAAGCAAGAAATCGTTCTGATATCTCAGAATCATTATCTCAAACGGAACAAGTTCAACTTGTCGGATTCCAACAAATAGAATTATCGAGGCAACGATTTCGAAGAGAGAAAACAGTGTTACGTCCGCACCAATAAAATCGGCATATTTTTGTCATCCGCCGCGCCGCGATCAATACTGAGACGATTGAAGATTGGCATTAAACAATTAAAGCAGCGTCGCGAAGAAACGAATTAACGTGATAAGGAAAGATAATCGTGCACGAATCTCGATGTTCTAAGGAATGCATCGAACAATCGAACGATAGAGATTTTCAACAAAGTTCTCTTTGCTTCTTAATTGCTATATTGTGTTTTAGGTTTCATTAAGCTTATTAAATGTTCATTACTCTTCCGCGGACACCGCGAATAATATTAAATAACGCGATAGTGCAAACAAATCACAGACGCAACAGGCTTCCGGACGCAACAATATAATTTTGCAATTTAGAGCTTTTCTGTGTTTCGTTGTAGCGTGGCTTTAAAAGCGCTTCGCTTTAATTATATATCAATCTACCACTTTCCATATCATCTGCAAATATAAATTAGTAAAATAATTAATCTGACAACTATATTTTATCGGACCACTTTACCGTCTATAGACTTTGATCAAATAGACAAATATTATAGGGCTTTCGTTTTTATACAGCGCTTTTTGATTCGTCCTCTTATTTCTTTGTGGCGATATCAATTACCAAGGTCGACAGATCGGTGTGCGAACGACCACTCGTTATTTTCGAGGGAACTTTATCCACTGTTTGTGCATGCTAATGGTAGTAGGACACAAACGTAAAAGTGGATTTATAAAGCGAAGTGTCATGTATGCGGAAATTGATACAATTTCGCGCGGCTTTCAGACTTATCGCGGTATTAAATGCCGTTTTACGATGACGTGTGCGTCACGTCAAGAACGTTACACGTTACACAAGTTCAATTACATTTTTCCGCGCGCGATACACATCTCGGCCGATATTATTTCTGTTTGCGGCGTAATTTATGACGTTATTATGCTCATCTTCCGTCGTCACGATGGTTTACTTCTCTTTTACTTCTCTTGGCGCGAGAGAGAAAGAAATTCCATTCTTGCATTCTGTTTTCGAAAACAACATTTCCTTCTTAAGTGAATTTAATCGTTCACGTAGACGCTTGCATTTAAGCGCTGACAAATTGGTATTTTTTACACGATCTGTAATTTGAAGTATACATCATGCCGCGTGTTTGCTTCGTGTGATGTATTTACGCATCAAAAAACACGAATGTTGCAATAATTATTATGATAAAAAAAAAAATATGTAGGTGAAATTTATCGCGTAACGCAAAACGCTTCCGGCCAAGAGATTTTACAGAGAGATCTTTCCACAAATTTGGGATCAATTTCACGCTGAAAATAAAAAGACTGCCACAAATAAAAGAAAGATTGCGAAGATTGCGTGTCTGTGTAGACTTTTCAAGAAACGTAATGTCGAAAGCTGAAAACTCGCAACAAACGATGACTTTTATTGGTATTTTCTTTCACGGAAAATTGGTTGAACTAAAAATACTATCAAAAAATACACTTCTTTCTTAGATATTTTCGAGAAACTTTTTAAAAACATCCTGCATGCTTGCTCTAAAATATTGCAAACCCAATTATCTCGATCTATCCAGATTTATATTTCCCATATTTTTGCAGAAGCAAAGGAATAAGACGGGGCAAAAGCAATTCTATTTGATTACTCAGCCTCTACGAGGAAGCGCATGACATTTTGCATCACGTAGCGTGCATAAAGAGAAAAACCCAGGGAAAAGAGACAGCGCGATAAAATAATTCCGAGTACACGCCCGTTTTTCACGTCCATAATTCGCAAATTTTTTACAATTACTCTAACCTTTTTCTCGCAACGGGACAAAACAGTACAGCGCGCCGACTCGCTGACAAACGACCGAACTCGATTCAGCCGCGTAATCGCGCGATAGATTCGCTCATTTGTTCGATCGCGGCTTTATTGGCGCGTCTCACAAGTTAACGACACGCGCTTTCGAGTGCGTAGGCGCCGTCGGGGAATACGAGACGAGCGGAAAGAGATGACAAAGGGAAAACGAGAACGAGAAACGCTGAAAGAAAAAGACAAAGAGAGGAGGGAAGAAAGACAGAAGAGAGATGGGATGAGCGATGGGGTGCGAAACATCCCACAGGAGTGCGAGAGAGGCCAGTGGATCGCGCGCGGTCACGCTCGTCTCGTATGTGGGACGTCGTGGCGTCTCTCCGTCTGGTGGCATACAAAAAGCATAGTCGCGTCTCTCCTACGCTTCTTCCACTTGCGTCTCGCTTCCATTCTACTCTTTCACCGACCGCGTTGCCGATCGTCCGGACTCGTTGATTCATTTTTCTCCCTTTTATCAGCGACGCGATCGACGTCGCATCCTAGAGCCGAAGAAGCAGATTTCGGCTCTCGTAATCCCCAATTCATTAATTATCCCGAAGATATACTCCGCCTCTCCATCTTCCACGTTGCGATAAAGGATTGCTCGCTGATCCGTAGTCCTTTGACGTAAAGATTCACGTCGTAGGCGCAGATCATCATCTTTGTACAAACAACGCGGTGAGACTGCCTTGAGAAAAGGACGATTCCTTCTGTCGATGCGTCTATTTGCCATTGGAATTATTTCTCGCCGAATTGTTTTCGTTGAAAAGTCGGTCAGCCGAATTGTCATACTGTACTTTCCTAAATAACTTGAACTTCTCGAGTGGTCTCTCTCCTTTTCAGTCAAGATAAAATGTCGAGATTATTATGTCATGCGGAATCATAAAAGCTGGTGCATTCATGTGTTATCGCAATCTACGTCGTTTCATCGTCGTATAATCTAAGTTAGCGTCGAGTAACTTATACGCTGCACTTGAGAAACATATGCTCAAGATAATGTTTCATCCAATAATACCGCGATAAAAATAATTTCACGATTAAAAGATTAATGTCAAGATGCTGAAGGAATTATTTCTCGTAAAAGAGTACTTGAGTGATGAGAGGGTAATGTCGGAACGTTAACAAAAACGTTTGTCGTAAAATCGTGCGAAACGCCGCTCCGTTCACGGTCGACGTATATATACGTACGTCTAACTGGCAGCGAGTAAAGAAACTTTATGCATTCTCTGGCGACTACTCCGGACTAGACGTAATGTCTCCAGCATCCGCAATAGTTACATTTGCCCTTTGATACACGTATATCGCGCTTCGTTCTGGTCGGGAATATACACATGGTATCTAAACTCGCAAAACTAATTGCGATACGCGGCCAAGAAAGTATGAGTAACAAAACTCGGAGATTTTTAGCGACATATCTAGATTGCCGCGCCCGCAATGCTAGGAAAACGTTTGCAATTATTTCTCAACAACATGCTGAATAAATGTAATTAATTTAATAAATGATTATTTATAACCCGACCATTTTGCCGCTACAAATGTATAGTATAATACGACGTCAAACAACGTTTCTCGAATATTCGTCAGAAATTTTATTCTAATTACAGTGATATCTTTTATTATATACTTTCATAGTTTTATTTTTTCCTCATATTCATTATGTGTTATGCGTGTGATACTTGCGTGTTATACTTTGTGATTAGCTAATGGTACATCGGTTTTACGTGGATTTAACACAGTCGTGACAGCATAGCGCATGAATTGTGACAGTTTGCGTAGCGCAGTACAGATTGCTGCAACGGTGATATGTCAAGCTTATAGCCTATCCGACAAACTGTTGCTGCGAACGCGATGATGCATATTGCCAGAAGTCTCGCGCAATTAACATCCATTTTATATCAGTTTTTCTCTTTGACGTGATTCAATTCACGAAACTTTCATCGAGAATCATCTTAACGTGTCGCGTCTCGACTGCAAATTTCTATACGTAAAGAAATACTTAAGCGAATAAACAAAGAATTTATTCTAATTTATAGCTAGTGTATATTTTTTGCGCAAAAAAACGTTGCGTGTTTTTATGATTTACGTCAATCCGTCAAATGTTAAAAACATTATAATTGACCATTTTAACATATTCTACTTTATTACGATATAAATAAATATTTAAGCGTATAAACCTTATGCATCATCGCGAGAATTTTATCTGAATTTGAAAAATTTGCATATACCTTTACCCGTAAAGTACTCTTTCGTCTCGAAAGTGATTCGGCGTGCCGTCGATCTACTTCGCCATCAACCGGCTGAAGCGCGATGTGAACGACGGTAATTCGAAAATTTTGCAAAAAGCTTTCGTCAGATGTGTGTTACGATGTAATACATCCCCGTGAGACGAAAGGGGATGAGAGAGACGCACTTTTCTGTGCCTCCGGTTCCGATTACTTTTCCACCGCAGATGCAAAACTAAAACGAGAACGCGATTGAATGCGCATCTCGAATACCCGCCCGGATCCAATTTGCAACATGATTGCTGCCGATTTAATTTTCTATAAACATACCACGTATACTCTTCGAATTATATTCGCTAACATTTTTACATCAACTCTGCCGTTTGACGAGATTAAAATTGCAGATGTTTAAAAAATATCGTTTTGCACACCCGTTAAACTACTTGCCAAATTTAAAAAAGAGCGCGTCGCTCGAATTTCTGAAGCGGAAACACGGCAAGCACAAAGCGCCGCGTTAATATTTTTCCTCTTTTCCACTTCCTCAATTAATGTTTTCCGCCTCGTAAAAAAAATTAATTTCTATCACGCGAAACAGTTTCGCCTTATTGGTTGTCTCGAGAGAAATAATTTCGTTCTCTTTCGTGATTAAACTGCCACCATGTATATACATTCAAGAATGCTAAATGTTTTCCGAGAGACACTCGAAGGAGCCGGTCTTTGTGCCTTTGCAAACTACACGCCACCCCAGCGGAAAAGAAAAAATATATACATATATATATATAAAGTGGAGGCGGAAGATAATACAAAGAAAACACAAGGGACATATCAGAGGAAAAAAAGGGCTATTTGCAAAGTTCTATTTGCAAACGTTAATTAATGATCTTATCAATTTGTTAACTCACCGTTGTCATGCTGCCGATAAAGGGGCCTCTGCTGCCTCTCGTCGCTGTTGTAATCGCGGTATAACACTGGTCCTGTCTGTGTCCGGTTTCCGCCGTCTTTGGTACCGCCGCTTCTTCTTACGGCGGCGTCCTCAGCGGGTGATGGTGGTGGTGGTGGTGGTGGTGGTGGTAGGGTGGTCGTCACGAGGCGCGGATTCCGAGACGAGTGATGGCCTCGAAGTGATGCGTACGACTATTATCGGGGAGAAATGGCTCAGGATCGTGCCAGAGCGGGGATGACGATCGCGACGTGGTGGCTGTTGTAGACGGGATGATATGCTCGGTACCGCGAAACAGACCGGGAGACTGGAGCTTCGAGAGTTTCGAGGTCAGAGGGCGAATGATTGGTGGAACTTGCGCGGGCCACATTTATAGTGGACTCACTCTCATTCCACTCCCCCCCCCCGCCCCCTCCCTCCCGTTCCTCCGTTTCGAGCTTATGCGAGAGCAAGAGCGGATCAGGCTCTCTCTGGTGGGCGCCACATATCCACCACCACCATCGCCCCGGTGTACGCGTTCCTCCTCTGCGCGTTCCCCAGTTCGTCCGAGAGTGCGTATCCTGGCTCCGTATTTTTATTACGTCATTGCCGCCGCAGTCTCCACCCAGAAAGTATGAGATTATAGTGTGAGAAAGGGTGAAAAAAAGGGGGGGGGGCGCGAATGGATAAAGAGGGGATGAATTTTGTTGGAATGAAACTGAATGAAAAGTCGCGGCTAGAGGGATAGAGACGTGACTGTTGCAACTGCGGAGGCGGATGTAGTTCGGTGCAAACAGCTCGTAAATAATACTTTTATAAGGTAAAGTATAAGAAAATTTTCATTCTTGCGCAAAAAGTGATAACTGTAAACGGCGAAATATATCTGCTCCTGTAAGGAAATGCGCTTCTACGATTGCGAATCGAATACGTAGAAAAAAAAAAAAAAAAAAAAAAAAAAAGCATTTATGTAGGTTTCAAATAATCTAGATATTTAGCATCGTGAAGTAATTATCTATCGAAATAACTTTCCCTGTAGAGAAATTAACTCAGGCATGCATCTGGTTTTTGCAACAAAAATGCACACACTGGCTGTAATGAAAAATTACAGCAATTTCATTATCCAGTTTTTTTTATTAAATAAACAGAGATATTTTATCTAAAAAAATCTTTTATGCAATTTTTTTATATATATAAAACTTTAATGCATAAAAAAATGCACTTTTTTGATAAGTTTTCAATTATAAGCGTTTAATTATTTCTCAATTCATAAAACCATAATTCCTACGGTTTTTGTACCTTCACAAATTGTACTTCATAAAACACGAAAGCACTGGAAAGAACAGGAAATTACTTTTCAGCTCCTTTTCTAACGTCTTCAATTTTATATACCAGTTTCTTTTTGATCTCGGAAGAAATTAACAAAAACTATATGTATTTTCGAATCCATTAATATAAATTACGGCACACTCTGCTTATTGGGGTCAAACTAACGCAATATTATAGGTAGTTACATTACGGAGATTTAATCATAGTAATTGAAAGTAAAGATTATGACAGATCATCGATCTGTTTAAGATAAATTTTACTCCATTATTGAGTGCATGACCGTAAATGCGTATTAGTGTAATTAAGACGCCGCGAATGATGCGCCGTCCCACGCAAAACAGAATATTCCGGGATATCGACGCGATCCTGCGGAGCGCAAAAGGTTATTCTTACGAATTGCAATCTTTCCGAGGAGAATCATTCGTTGCTTATGCAAGATTTGTACACACAAGCGAACACTGATTTCACAATGTACATAGCCGCAATCCACTCATCGCGATGTAAGAAAATCCTGCTCGATTCCAAAGGAGAAGCGCTCGTATTCTTTTTTAATTTTTATTTACACAACGCCGCGTAAACGTCTTCCAAGAATTTTACAAGAAATTTCGTAAATATTCACAACGATATGAAAATCCCTGTAATCTTTTATAAAAAATCACGATTTGTCAGAACGCGGATTCAGATTTTTCTCGACTATTCTTCGAAAAGGACAGTCACGAGGATTCGTGATATCCGCGGTTATCCCGTGATATCCCGTCAGTCGCGGGGATAATTAACCTGCGACAATTGCGTGGGTTTTGTTAAAAAGCACAGGCAACACTCTGCAAATCTCGGCGTGACGCGAAAAGCCGATTTATTTTCGCCATTACTTTTGCGTTCGTCTCGTCTTACAATACGAAGTGGTGCGGATAAATGAATGCGCCGACAGGTGCATACAACGAATGACGCACAATACTGCTTGAGGAACACTCAAATCCACTCGTTGTTAAATTTATTTTCAACTTCTGCTTTGTACGACTTGTTTTTCTTACCAATGGAACAATTCTGTTACTGTGTTATGTTACCATTAGATGACAAATGAAAATATAATAGAGTCTTTCCGCAAACATAATATTCATAATTCTTATTTTACTTGGAATTTAGTTTCATCGTCTTTCACTATAACTTCTGGCATATAATAAATTAGGATTATGCTATAAAATACAGCATACGTAGATTAATGCGATTTTCAGTCTATTTTTGTCTTTTTAAAATTTTTCATGTTATTATTTAAATTCCTTTTTTGATATGTCACTTGAAATTAACTGCAAATAATAAAACAATCGCAAATGGCAAGTTTTTTATGTCGCAAGATTTGTATAATACGGTGTTCATCATCGCGGGATCGTTATGCACAGACACTTATTCTCGTTACGATTAGTATAATGTCTTTTCAAAACGTTTGTGTCCTTTACACCCTTTTCCCAACTCACTACAATCGCCGGCAGGCATTCCATAATTAACGCTTTCTAACTAATGAAATGCCGCTTATGCAATTTTTATTGTAATTATTGTAAAGATGTGCGCGCTCAAAGCGAAGCTTTGATACCTTGTAATGTTGCTCAGTCACGCTCAACTTGTTTTTATCCACTGCACTCTGAGGTGTATAATTGCAGCCTTGTAAGATAGATCGTGCTCCATAAATTTACGCAGTTGATGAATACAAAACAAAAATTAATTTCCCACAATTTAAATTATCACATACTCTATAATTATAATTAAAGCACGTCATTTCAACTCTTTTGTCAATTTCTAGTAGACAGATATTATACTAGGGGATTATTCCTTCATAATTCTATTCCAATTCATTTTGGTAAATGCTGATAATAACATTTTCTAATTAAACTACATGTCTTTTTCATGAAAGAGATAAATTGTTGCGCTGTTATATTATTCATCAATATCATTTTATTTTCCCGTGATAACGGCGACGGAATTATTTTGAAATATCGAAAAGTGACGTGGGTGCATTCAAGCAATATCGCGTGGAAAATGCATCACGCATGATCGGCGTTTCTTTGTTTCTAAACATCCGCAAATACCTTTGCAAATAATACAGTAATATGTATGAATGGTATTTCTCTTCGAAATAAATTTAACTTGCGCGCCTTCTCTCTCATTCTTCAAACGCAAAAGTTACAAAATTTGTATGCAAACTTTGTAATTTCTGCACTAAATTCCCACGGTGCTGTTAGATGTTTAAAAACACGTTACGATTGAAGACGCCGTTGTAGCTATTCACTGTTTGCGAAAAAAATTGAGGTGTCGCTCGAAGGACGCAAGATGAATATACGCGAGAGAATTCCACGAGAAAGGGAACTCTTCGACGGCTTTAGGGCATTTTTAAAGATTAAAAATTTTAATTAAAGAATTTAAATTAAAGAATTTAACGATTTAATTAGTCGCACCATTCTAACATGTTGCCAACCATGTTATTCGTACTCATACTAAATAAATTATTTTCCAAAATTGGAAATTGTTCGACTTGGCATCTGCTCATTCCTTGATAAATGTTGCAGACTGCCAATAATCGCAACGTATTCACAAAGTCATTCCATCAAAAGATCAAAGTTAGATTTTAGATGTATACATATTTGCGTTTGCAGCTTTGTTTCAAAGAATAATTAATATGTATAATGTATCCATCTTTAAGTGATTAAACAAATTAATATGTGTCATAAAGATTAGCCATAAATTAGTCATAAAGATTCTTTAAATCAACTTTAGAAAGAAAAGAAGCAGCAAGTTATGTCTAATAAAATGTACATTAAAATCGTTTACAGCTTGAATATTTTGTTTAGATGCATTTAAAATGTACAAAAATTTATGAATTTTTAATTATTAATTATTATATTATTATTTAAATTATTAATTATAATTAATTCATAAATGAGTAATTTCTATTTTCAATCTCCATTCCGTAAATTCCGTAAATTACGATAAATGTTATAAAATTTTCTCTATTAAATTTTCTCATGGCAAAACTTTGTTATTCTAAGATTAAACAAAATAGAGTTAAAATAGCTTGAAAGAAAAGTGCAAGATATCACCGTTGAATGAATCAAAATGAATAAAACTCAATTATGACGGTATTTACTCAATAATAATTTTCGTGACGCGCAATATTTTCATGCTCCGAGCTTTCGTAGCGTCTTTAATTAGTGAACGCATAGTAACGTAGTTGCAAGCTTCTTACGACAACTTTCTCGGATACTGAATCCAGTAGTCGACTTGAACGTTACGTAACTCTCCACCGATCAATTGATTGGTTGGCAATCGACCATTGAACGGTTGTTGACTATAGCGCACGCAATAGAAATGCATCGATCGTGCACCTTTGCCTTTCCTTTCTCACCCTCTGCAATTTAACACGCCACTATCAACTGGAACAATTATGTAATGCAGCGTAATACGGATTCACGGAACCATCCGGAATTCACATTCTGATATTTTTCTGGAAACAACGCTCCAGCAATATTAGTTTTATCAATCTCCCAATCAATTTCTTGTTTATTTTGGAAATAAATAATTCAAAAGTTTCTGATGTAAGAAACTGCAGCCCGAAAAGTATTAATATATCGATAATAAAAGAAGAAACAGAAAGTAAATACCAGAAAAGATCATTTCAAGTCAAATAATTAATATTAGCAATCATTAGCCAACTTAAACAATTGATTTATACAATGGTGTTCATAATTAATCCATTTACAATTTTCTAAAATTAACAAAATTTTTAATTAAAAAAAGATTTCAGTATATCACATATGTTAATCATGTTTGTTGCGGTCATTTTGTTTAAAGCTTTTAAATTTACACTTTTACTCCGTACGACATTTTCTTGCAATCGACAAATTATATTAATATATAATTTTATAATCAAAATAATTTAATTAATATTATCATGTCCGTGACCACATAAAAATAATTTCTTTTTTTTCGACATTCTTCCCATTTCTAGTCGAACAAATGAAAAAATTGTAAATAGAGGAGAACAATCGAGCAATTTTTAATCGGAATCAACTGGAAATTAATCTATCCCTATTCGCGAATTTGTGTATATGTATATTTATGTATATGCATAAATTTTACGTGGGTGTTGGCGGTCGTATAAATTCATGAAATATAGATTCCTGGACCCGAAGCGGGTTCCAGCGCTTTATAAAACTGCGTAACTCTGCGACCTTTAAAAATTGCGGCGTCACATCCTTTTTCACTTCCATTATCTAAAAGGAAGGCTGAGAAAAAATATGATGGCACGTGACGGTGACTTCGATTTACCAATAGTCATAATAACGATCGGTTTCGTTTGACCGCAAAATTTATGACTTTACTTCACGATACGAAGAATAGTCGGAGACGTAAGAGTGATCAAACTACAACTGACAATCTCATGTCTCTCGGCTTTTTTTGATACAGTTTAAAATAACTTTTTCTCACTATTTTTTGCAGCTTCTTAGATTATCAATTAATTCTAAAATTATTTTATTTAGAGAGATCGAGAAAAATTTGCCTTGTTCCAATAATACTTACATCTTCAGTTTAGTTTTGTTTTATTTTATTAATGCTCTCTTTTTTTTTTTTAAATTCGCGTTTGGAAACTACGGTCGAATCTTTTGAAATTCAATCGTACAATAAGATATAGTATGTCGAAGATGATTGTAAGCACGTATGAGTGTGTGCAGCTCGGATTACTCAGTTCGCCTACGCACCAAGAGCACAACAGCGTCGCGTTCGTTTCGTATATGCGTTATTTGTCTTTTTGATCGAGCAAACAATACAGTCGACCTTTAGACCTTCGAACTTATCGAGTGGACGAACGCGATTTTAAGAACAGAGTACGCGACAGAAATACGACTACCTATAAGACACCGAATGCATATGAAATAGTCGATGACCAGTCTTTCTTATCAATAGAAAAAATCTTAATAAAGCACAATATTCACTGCAACATCTTAACAAAAAGATTTTCTTAATAGCGTATATGTAATAGATAAAATATAAATGGAATAAAAATTAACTGACCAATAAAACATAAAAATCTTTCCAATTTTTAAGATGTTACAGAGTGTAATATAATATAGCAGAAAAATATTTCTCTAAATAAAAAAAATTTTTTTTTTTTTTTTTAGAAAAATTTGAATAAGGGCAAACAGACTCAAGTATATTTCTCAATACAAGCCGGCAAGCGCAATGTTCGTGCGATGACACATTCCAGTCTCGACGTTGGAAATGTTTCAACTCTTAAGGCGGGAGCACAGACTTTTGCATAAAGCATAACGCATAAGCATAAGGAAATTGATTGGTCCGTTTCCTTATGCATTTGCTTATGCTTATATATAGACCAATCAATTTCCTTATGCTTATGCGTTATGCTTTATGTAAAAGTCTGTGCTCCGGCCTTTAAGGTGCAAATTCATGGGACGCTCGTTTCAGCGTTGCCCATAGTCACGTGACTTCGAGTTGACGCTAGCGTCAAGAAAAAAAAGCTGGATTTTTTTAGCTTTAGCGTCAAGTCGTGCGATCTGTGCGATGATCTGTCTGTGCGTGCTATTCGCTATTGGATTTGCATATGTCTCATGTGGTCTTTCAACCTTGTTAATAAAAATGGATGTTATTTAAGTAATAAAAAGTAATAATTGAATTTATTATCCAATACTACATATATATAAAGAAAATAAAAAGAATGAATAAGTAATGAATTAAAAATGATACTTTTTGAGGTTTGGAAGAATCAGCAGTATTGTATTTATTTGCAAATATATTTTTATAATTATCTTTATATTATATATGTTTAATTATGTAAATTTAATATTAATGTTATGTAAATTTAATTCAATAAAAAGTTATTTTGTTATAAATAAAAGCTTGAAATATAATATATACAAATATGCTGTGCATTTTTATTCTATACAATTAATTTTCTAACTTTGAAAAATGCTATTCTTAAGTATTACATTAGAAATTTTCTAATACTGAACAACTATTCTAATATCGTTTTTCCTACTCTACTTATCAAAGTTTGCAATAATATGAAACTTTGTTTAATTGAAAAGATATACATTTTGTATACTTATCAAAATAAATAATATGACATGAAGTAAATATTTTATGTTTGTAAACATATAATAAAAAATATTACATATAATAAAAAAATTATTAATAAACATTTTTTTAGCATTTTCGATAAAATAAGTAGAACTGGTAACCAAAGGTTTTTATCTTATTCCTACTTAATTACACTTTTTTTAATATTTAAAACAGTAATTATTAATAAAGCGAGTGAAAAAATTAACTGAACAAAATCAGTGACAAAAACTTTTAACAGTTTTGATATATACAAATATTGATGAATACCGACGCAGACCGCTGACTGACGCTAAATTTTACGAGAAACTCTTTTCATGCATTTCTCACATCCAGCGTCAACTTTGTTCACGTGACATATTTGGACGCTAAAAATGAGCGTCGAGCGTCAGCGTGAAAAGGCACCTTTATTCGGGTCCTCTTCAAACAAAATGTAAAAAACTTTTTTTGTACATTTCGGTTGAAGAGGATCCGAGTATAAGAGCTGAAACATTATTTCCAATGTTATCAATGGGATTCGAATGTATCACCGCATACGCTGACCAATTAGTTTGTCCTTAGTTTCATAAAAAATCTTTCTTGATAAAAAATCTTTCGATCAATACTGGTGAAAAGAGAGACTTAAAATAATCATCACAGTTATGATAACTTTTTTATATAAACAAACCAATTATGATATAAAATATACATTAATGCTACTTCTAAATAAATTTAACCTTTAAATCATTGCATGAGTTATGATCATTTTTATCTTTCGACTAATATGACGCCTTGATAATTCTTTGTAAAAAAATAAACATGTTTCTTGTCGCGTCTTTTAAATTATTAGTGCACAATTTATTAAGATATATGCCTAGAACAATAAGAGATCAAATTCTCAAGATTCTTTTCTTTGACAAAAAATATTATGAAAGATAAATCTGCTTTATTAGACTACACTTTGAAATTATTTAATAATTTCTCCTATTAATTATGTTTATTCGATATTACGAAATTAAATATTTACCTATACGCGGCAAACAGCTAAACTCGAGCATGATAATTGATAAATTTCTCTTTGCTTACTCTTCGTGCAACCATGTAAGATTATCTGAATAAACGCGAATTAATAGGGAAAAGTGCTTCCATCTATCACTTCAAACGCTAAATCGAACTAGCGATTTTACCAGCAGTGTAAAAAAAGGAGATGCGACTATGAAGTTCCAGCTCTGAAATAAACGTAGATGGCATATCAAATGAGAAACCTATCAAATTTCTAGAATTAACTAGAAAAAAAAAACGTACTGTGTGCATCAAGAATAATACAGGTCGTGGTAGTAAAGTGTCGAAGAAAAAGAGCTAACGAAAGAGCAACAAAGACGTGAAAAAAAAAAGAAATTCTTCGCAAACGGTCGTGAACTTTGGAGGTACAGAAACACAACCAACTTAGGCGTCCTCAGACGTGTTCAACCATTAGTGGACGCATTACATTCGAGTTGTTCAGTTGCTCTTCTACGATCGACAACCGTTCGGAATAAAAGGTAATTATTATCTTTCCGATTTAGTAGCGATCAACTGATTGATAGATCGCGTGAAACAAAGACTTTTCGCGTGCCGATTAAATATTATTTGCAACGTAAATAATGGAACAAAAAAAATAACCAAAATAATGTAAAGAAACATAGGTTAACTTGATACAGTTCTATCTCGTTAGTTTTGACCACGCGATATTAGAATATTTTCTTTGCACGAATTATTAAAATAATTATTAAATTGTTCAGCGCGGATTTTCATCACAAATTGGAATAATATTAAATGTAGACAGGCAGATATCATGATATTGCTTTGTTCTGTAATATAACGTGGTTTTTCTACTACAGCAATATAACGTGGTTTTTATACCATAGCATAGCAACAGGATATTTTGAACACGTGTATTTAAATTAATTAATTTAATTAATTAAATAAGAATTAAATTAAAAATAAAATTAAAATTAATTAAATTATTTAATTCATTATTATTAATTTGCGGTTTGATATTTTCTTTGACAATCAAATCTTAAAAATTGTTTAAAAATGATTAAAAATTACCTTATTTGACGTACAGTTAGATTATTTCCATCCTCTATATATTTAGATGCCCAACATAAAGCTGCAGAGTTCAGATGGTGAGGTATTCGAGGTTGATGTTGAAATCGCAAAATGTTCAGTCACTATAAAGACCATGTTGGAAGATCTTGGTATGGATGAGGAAGAGGAGGAAGTTGTGCCCTTGCCGAATGTTAATTCAGCGATATTAAGAAAAGTTATACAGTGGGCTACATATCACAAGGATGATCCACCACCACCAGAAGATGATGAAAACAAAGAGAAGAGAACTGATGATATCAGTTCTTGGGATGCTGACTTCTTAAAGGCAATCATCTTTGTCGAATCTAAACAAAATAAAATTATAACAAATTATAATGACTCATAACATTAAATTCTTCTATAAACTAAAATAAAATATAAATGTTTTTATTTTATAGGTGGATCAAGGAACTCTCTTTGAACTGATTTTGGCTGCTAATTATCTCGACATCAAGGGACTTTTGGATGTCACATGCAAAACTGTTGCTAATATGATCAAAGGTAAGACGCCTGAAGAGATTCGTAAAACGTTCAACATCAAGAATGATTTTACTGCCTCAGAGGAAGAACAAGTACGCAAGGAAAATGAGTGGTGTGAGGAAAAGTAGATCTAATTGCGAATTATAAATCGTGCAAATCTTTTAAATGTTAAGTAATATGTCAATATGTTACTAGAATTCAAACTTATCAACTCGGTTACTTCAATAGTTTCTCTTCAAGGATGAATTTCTTTGATAGTATGAAACCCTAATAACAAAATCAAATAATGTTATGCAAAGAACTGGTACCTTATATCGCATAGGTCTAATCACCATTATTTATTTCAACTGAATGAAGATAGAATAATAATTATGGATAATTTGTCAAATATATGCTTGTACACACTTATATAAACGTCACCACGTAACGTAGAACAATGTAAAATTTCTCAATATTACTATATAATGTGCATTGAACATGCTTTTTTATTTTTAATTATTTTATTTGCAAGGTTTTAGTGTATTACTTTACCTTAAAGCATTAAAATTGTACAATTTAATGATATTAAACGAAAAATTAAAAGTTCTCATATATTTTATTAATGCCTCTATGGTTCCTTCAAATCCTTTGAAGAAAATCAAGCTCTACTTAAGAATATTAAATTTAAGAATTTGATTATTAGTTGAATGAATTATATATTTTGCGTCTAGTTTTGACAAAGTTATTTTTTGCTTATAATTATGTTCAATACGACTAAATTATAAGTTGAGAACCCATGTTTTCTGTTCCAAACATTAAGACATAACCTACAACGAGATTCACTTGACTAAAACATCTCATTTTATCTGTATTTGAGAAAAAAAATCAATTTTACATGATCTTCATTAATGTGTGTTTGAACATAAAAAAAACATTATTTTAATGTAATGCTTGTGCATACATTATGTGTAATATGAGTCACGCAAGTGAGTACATAACATGAATCAATACATAATTACATTAAATTTGCTTTAATTTTAATAAGAACGACATATAATTTGCATATTTATCAAGTTCCTTATGTTCTTTTAGTTAATTGCGCTAAACAACTAAAGACACAAGAGGACAACAAAGATTGTCCACGAGCCTTACAGAATATATGCAATTGGTTTTATGTTGACAAATCAGCTATAGAGTATCATGAGTTAGATGAAGTTAAAATTATAAATTATAATGAATTGCAAGCAGCAAAAGAAACAGTTTCGAAACATTTGAAATGCATACAGAATCCTGAATTTATTGGCATTAATTTTGATGTTTTAGAATATTGTGTGCCTTCTTTAATGCTTGGGTAAGATATAAATATTCTTGCAGTTTTCTGAAAATATTTAATTAGATAATTTGATTATTATGAATATTTATTTCAAATCCGTTTATTTTTTCGCAGAATTCTTGATAGTGGACATGCTTTTTTCAATGTGCCTGCAGATCCATTGACATATAAAGAATTATTTGTCTCTTTACATGTAAAATATATTTTTGAGAAACATGTGATATCGAACAGAGAGATCATATGTCAATTTGATATTCATAGACAGTCTATATACTTGACAAAATTAATAGATGTTCAAGAAAGTATCAGTAACAGAAGATGGTATCACTTTGCATATGCAATTGCCACTTCAGGATCAACTGGGATACCAAAAGTTGTTAAAGTGCCCCATTCTTGTATATTGCCTAATATTATAGATTTAAAGAAAATTCTAGATGTAACAAAATCTGATAAAATCGCTCAGTTAACAAGTTTCACATTTGACCCTAGTATTGTTGAAATTTTCTTAAGTCTTTGTTGTGCAGCAACTCTGTTTATGGTATCAAAGTCATTAAACAATGAGACAAACAGGTGAATAAATATTGTACAAAGAATTCACTGTAAAAAGTAAATGCTGAAAAAGTAAGATAAGATTTATGACAGAAATATTTTTTCAGACTTTTAATGGAAATATTCCACGCTCATGTAACACTTCTTCAAATTACTCCATCGCTTCTCTTTCATAAATGGTCCACTGAACGTTTGAAAACAACAATATTAGATAAGGACTCTCAGTTAAGAATTCTTCTTTTGGGTGGAGAACCATTTCCTAGCATAAAATTACTTTCAGAAGCTAGTCATCCACAAAATATAACAAAGATATTTAATATTTATGGAATAACAGAAATATCATGTTGGTCTAGTATTAATGAGATCATTATAAACAATGACATTGAGTCTTGCCTTGGTAAGCCTCTGTCAGAAACGATATTCCAGATTAAAAATGAAGATAACGAAGTGATAACTAGAGGCGAAGGCACTCTTTATATCGGTAGGTTAACACTAGTTTTATATGTAAATATGTTTGTATGATTTTATTTTATATAAACTAATTTTTTCATTATTATTTCTAATATAGGAAGTAGTAGTAGAATTTGCATTGTTGGAAATGAAAGTGAAAAAGATTTGAGTGCACCAATCTTCCGTGATACTGGCGATATCGTTTCAGTGAGTAAGTTTTGTTGACAAATTATTCTAAAACATTTTGTAATTTAATTTCTTTTGAAAATTAAATTATATAATTGAACTCAAATTCAAATTTGTGATACCATACTTTCTTTCTTTTCAGATAGATGATCAAGGTAGAATATTTCACAGAGGAAGACAAAATAACATCGTCAAAAGATTTGGAAACAAAATAAATTTGCGAAAACTTGAGAAAGTCGTGACGGAATTAAATTACGTACAGAATTGTGCTGCAATATGGGACGCAGAGAGCCACAAATTATATATATGTTTATGCACTACAAAAACAGAAGAATTTCCTAAGTTGCAAAATGATATAATGTCACACTTAAAGATATTACCAGCGATTTATAAACCTGATAAAATAATTATATTAGAACATTTTAATCTTACTACTAGTGGAAAAATTTGCCTCGCGTCGCTAAGAAAAATATGTCGAGAATCTAAAACAGAAAATATTAATCCAAAAGATGTGGATAATATATTTGAGAATTTATGGAACCAGCACATAAAATCTAAAGATGCTGGTTTTTTGGTTTCTGGTGGTACATCAATAGCAGCACTTCAGATCTCAAGCGCCGCCGCTGAGGTTTTTAACATAGAATTTCCTGAATTGATTGGTATGTTGCTTAAGGATGTTACATTCAACGAGTGTGTCAATTATATCAAAAGTACTTTGATTAGCCGAGAATGCAGCAAGAATGTCAGTCGCGTCAGCGTTTCTCTTGATGGCAATTCTTCTAAAAAAATGCTTAATACAAAAGAATCTTTCGCAAAACAATCAAATAATAAAAATTATCAGTATAAATGCAGAGGAAGAATTTATGGCGATGCGTTAATACAAGAACAAAGTCCTGGATCTCTTTTAGAAAATATATCAAATATTGAAATATCAGCAACCTATAATTTGCAAAAATGTGTCGACGCTTCGCCAACTGTGTATCGTTATTCCGAGTAAGCATCATTTTGCTGAAATATATTTTAATTAAAAAAAAACATATATTATTCCTTACACGTTTCTGAACTTTTAGAACAGAATTATATGCAACAGTCGGCTCACATTCCGGAATTATATGTACTGTTAATTTGCTAGAAACAAACAGTACTCCGCACGAGGTGAAACTACCGGACAGGATAGAAGCTTCTGTTTTAGTTCTGGCTAATTTTCGCGGCATCGTAGGCAAGTCCTGTATTAACAACGCTATTTAACAATTATTAACTAATAAATAATATAATGCATATTTCCAATTGCAGGCTGCTATGATGGATGCATTTATTGTATCCACCTGAAAACTGGTGAAGTAATCTGGAAATTTCAAACGCAGGACATGGTTAAATGCACGGCGATAACATGTGTGCAAGGAAACAGAATATTCGTGGGTTCTTACGACCGTTGTGTATATTGTCTTTCGATAGAAGTACGCGGTATTATTGTATCAATATTAATTATATTAAAATTATTAAATTGCATGTTAAATAATCTACGCTTTATCTGCAAAGTATACAATTTTGTAGGACGGTGCTCAAGTATGGAAAACTAAAGCGAGTCAAGGTGGAATCTGTGCCACTGGCTGCTTGCACCAACAATCGACTTCCGTTCTTTTCGGAACTTTAGACGGCACGTGCTTGGCTCTGCAACAAAGTTCCGGACAAGTTACGTGGAAGCGCAAACTGCAGGATCCGATTTTCGTCGCCCCCGCCGTTCTCGAGATTGGACATGTTCTATTTTGTTCTGTAGCTGGAACATTGTGTTGTTTCGACATCGAAACAGATTGTCAAGTAGGTGTAAATCTTCCATCCGCCTGTTATCCAATACGTTTTGACTCTTATTATTGCAGATATGGCGATACGTGATACACGGCAATGTGTTTTCGTATCCCGTGACATTGACTCGTGAGTTTACAAACAGCGAGTGCGTCATCTTGGCCAGTCATAATAAAAATCTGTATTGCCTCGAAACGCCACGGAAAATAATTGGGCAAAACGAGCTGAAATTAAGATACATGTTAGAATTGCATTCGCCTATTTTCGCGACTCCTTGGTGCAGTGATGGACATATGTTCGTAGCATGTACAGACGGCACCTTCCAAGTGTTTGATCTATCGGGAGGCAAATCGTTAGCGATTAAGCAACTTCCCGGCGAAACGTTTTCCTCACCGGTTGTCCACAACGATCTAGCTATCTTGGGATGCAGGGACAACAATCTTTACATTCTGAAACTTAGTTAATACAATAAATTCAATATAATAAAAATATGACGATAAATTTTCCATTAAACGCGACCATTTCCTCCTATGTCCCAAAATTTTAAGCAAAGCCAGTTAGAATTGCAAAGGGCACGATTAATACAATATCATTTATTCCATTCTGCTTTTGTGTGTTACAAGTTGATGGATAAAGGACGATAAAGAGTATCCATTGCTGTCGAGACAAGTATCTGTTATCCTAATGTACCCGTTTTCCAGATTTTTTTCATACTTTGTATGAAATTGCGTGTGTCTGTCGTAACCCATACCAGAGTGCAAAGGAAAAAATGTGAATCTAGGAAAACAGCTGATCCATCTCTTCTTTGATGCAAGCATGCAGACGTACGTATGCCATTATTTAGTCGATCAATGTATATATGTGAATATTCACTCTCGTTTTCTCTTCTTATCAAGTAACGATATAATATTACGAGATACACTCGTATTTATTATGCAAAAGAAATAGTCCGGATCTCAAGCTCACACGAAACAACAACACTTTAACGATTCCATTTTTTCGTATTTATATATGTATACATATCTTTTTATATATATATATATAACTATATAGATCTATAATATATCTATAATATGAAATGCTTGGCCACTCCGGATATCCTCTTTGTTCGAACATTTCGATATCAATTTCTGTTTTCGTTTTTTTCCTCCTTCAGCACTTTTCATCAACTTTGTCTCAAGCGTGTATGAGCATGCGACTCTCCTATTCCTAATTCTGTTTCTAAACATATGTTCAAGATATCTAATCGTGCTATCCATAGTTACGATTTGCTTCCTAAATGAAAATTTCTTCAAAGGTAAACGAATATGCGAGATAAAATATAGTTACACAATCCCATACGTGAATAAATATAACTTTTCGAACAACACGTTATATCTGGACGCTATGTTTAAATTTGCTAGGACGATCGATAAGCAGCGGAACGTTTATCGATGCAATATCTTCGTCCGCTTCATGTAAAATTCATATATACCATTGTACGATTACTTTGTTCAAATGTTTAAATGCAACTTGGGCAACCTAAAATCAACATATCTGACCACGGACAACATAAACCTTTTCAAATTTGTAACAACCGAGATTTTGCGGAAACATTTCGTCTATATCTATAGGAATTACCACAGTGCTAATCTAGACAGATATGGTACTTATATCGTTAATCAATCAGTTTGTTAAACGTCAGTTTAACAATATATTGTACCTCACGTAGCAACGCAGTGATGTACCTGTAGACTTT
The DNA here is from genome assembly GCF_040581485.1 of Linepithema humile. Classification (NCBI taxonomy): domain Eukaryota; kingdom Metazoa; phylum Arthropoda; class Insecta; order Hymenoptera; family Formicidae; genus Linepithema; species Linepithema humile. The sequence continues at coordinate 23,681,080 of NC_090128.1, read as the reverse complement.
TTTTTTTTTTTTTTGTACAATTTAATCTGCCGATGAACGTTTCACCTACATCTCGGTACATTAAGATATGATACATATGTACTGTATAAACACAGTGACGGACGTCTGCATTTATCTTTGTCTCTTTTAGTATTATTTTTCGTACGAACGTATTATATTGGCAGATTGGATTTACGTTCCGTGCAAAATATAAATTTACAAGAGGATCTAACCTTATAATCCGTTGAAAGTCGTAGAAATAGAGTCCGAAAGTTCCTCCATGTAAATATGAGAATTTGTGTGCTTTGAAGGATCCGCAGGAACAGCAGGATGAGATTAAGGACGATGTAGGGCAGAGAGACAAAGAGAAAGAATTTGTGTGCTTTGAAGGATCCGCAGGAACAGCAGGATGAGATTAAGGACGATGTAGGGCAGAGAGACAAAGAGAAAGAGATAGAGAATTTAGCCAACTTTGCCTTCGTTTTCCATCCTCTTTTAAAGAGAATCTCATAATTAGGCACAGGTCTGCTCGCAGCGTGACTTGTTCCGTAGTATCTGCCTTGAGACACTGTCGCATACCGACGTGGTCGGCGATCATCGAGCGATGTTTCCTTTTTTTATTTTTTTACTCGAATACGCGAATTCATACTGGGCGCTTCGATCTCCCCGTGGTATGATGTGGTATAAATGCACGCGCGTACTCCATGATTACGGTTACTGATCCTCGTCGCCGAGTTCGTGCTTGACCTTGTTGAAATCGAATTCCTCACCGGTGGCGCGCTTGAATATATCGAGCACGTCTAAGCAGGTGGTCTCGAAGTGCGTAGTCGCATCGTAACTGGTAGATATGAATATCTGGCTGTTGAGGCCGTCATCCACCGGTGCCATATAGTCAGAGATGCTGACAAACTTTTGTCTAATCGGACCAAGCAAGTCCAGACCAGGCTTGATCTCGATCTCCGGATTCTTCGTTTCCACCGTGGTCGAAACCATGGCAATGAACCAGCCCTTTGCCGCGACCTGATGGGTGTGTGACACGAGAGACACGTAAATGTCGGAATTACGACCAACCTGAGAAAAAAAGTGTTTGATTAAAAATATGTAAAATAAGCGAAACCTGCAAATTGCAAATAAATAACTTCAAAAAACTTGATATAAAATCTTGAAATTAAAAAAAATTCTTATAATTTTAAAATTAAGAAGCTATATCGAGAAGTTCAAAGGTATTCCCGAAAGTTTTAGGTGAAAAAGAAAGATTTATTATGAACAATTTATCACCTGCTTCTGAGGAATGATAATTTGCGTGGACAGTGCGTCGTTCGTACTTGGTATCGGATGATCCATCAGGCATATGCACCTTATCACCTGACCGATTTTCTTCACACGATCAGGTACGTACGTAGGATCACAAAAGACTTGTTTGCATTGTGCTACCTCATCGCCGGAGCGTACACCGACCACCTGCACGAAACAATAATTAATTTCAGGCACCAATAGCATGTAATTCATCAGATATGACAAAGATATGGCAAACGTGATGCTTACTTTGCCATCCTTTATGACAATTTCGTCAATTGGCTTGTCCAGCATGTACGTGCCACCGTAAATGGCGCTGAGTCGCGCGAATCCTTGAGGAAGTTCGCCCAAGCCGTACATCGGATAAAGATACGGCGACTTTCCGTACCGCGCTAAACTATCGCTGTACAGTTTAATCCTTCTAATGGTGGTTATCGCAGTTTGGCTTATGTAATCATCATCCCTGATTTTGAAAAGATATATACATTAATATTTAAATTTACGTTCTCGCAAAGCTCGTTAAAATGATAAAAAGACATATTGCTGTAATCTCACAACTCAATTCCAAAAAAATTACTCTCTCTTCATCAATTATTACCTGTACAGTGCTAGTGCGTGCCCGGTGAAGTCCTGCGTGTTCTTGTCGAGACTGAATTTGTTGTAGAGCGCACTCATACTGCTGTTGAAGGGGTCGAAGCCGTCCCACGACTTTGGATCATCCTCCTGCATGTTCTGCACCCACATGAGGAAACTGCGGAATCGCCGTTTCTCAAAGAGCCCCATCAGATCGCTGGAAAGCGCCTCCTGCTGATCGATTGGCACCTTCGAGATCTTGCCTGATTTATACACGTATGAACCTTCCACCGACTTGAACTCCAGGTAACGAGTCACTCCCGTATGAATGAGCAGCTTAACGAGAAGACCGTTCGCCATCAGGAACTTGGGAATCAAGTCGACGTTCCAATCCCGGCCGCGGCCATAACTTTCATCCGGCGATGGGGCCTTGAACTTGCTAAATGATATAAACGTCGTTATGAGTATGATAAATCATAATATTATTACAATAATAATAGTTCTACAATAATCAATCAATCAAAATTATAATTTGATTTGTGATATTAGAGTGTTTTTCGCAGTAACGTAATCTAGGAAAGTACAACAAAGCAAAGAAAAGATGAAACTAAATTTAATTAAAGTGCTTTTAGCGCGATTAAAGATATCAAATATTTCTTTTTTTTTCTGCCGCCGTTCTGCTTTCTATTTTATTTACATAAATTTGTTACAAAGAAAATTGGAAATACGGAATCGTGAAAAATGTGGTAAAAGAATTTACGACTACAAAATATCAATCTTAATAATAATTTATGAGTTATCGTGAAAAATTAAAATTAGAATTCCGCTTCCGTAGGCTTTATTTGCGTTCGGAAATTCCAAATCAAAAAGCGAAAAGTATTTCTGTACAAGACAACAGAGTAATCGAGTTAATAAACACAACGGCATTAATGTTATTCGTTCTTCATGAATTTATATATTTGTCGCACTCGGTGACAACCAGTCAGTAAAGAAGATTGAATCATATCGCAAGTGTGACGCGCAACCAAGGACGACAATTTATTGCTAATGATAGGTATGAATAGATTAGGCGTGTGTAATGATTTATTGAAAGCTTATACCCGATGACCGCTTCTCGTTATTGGTTTCTTTCCTAATGACGCGAAGTGCAAACTGTTGTAATGTAATGTATTATAAGCATTATAATGTAAACACTCGAATGTTACATAACTTTACAATGTGTAAATGCCTAGTCATGTGGATATCCTTTACAATTTTGCTCGTATTCGTTTCAATTTTATCTCTATCCAAATTCATTGAATCGCGCTGCATTCTTCATTGCCAGCTCGCTATATCGAATTAGGACGCTCTCTCTCACTAATATTTATGTGATAAATTTAAAATTACATTCAATTTTATTCCAGAATAAAATACCGTATCCTAACGCATTTGAAAGTTTATGACGTAGTGAAATAAAAATTAGCAGCGATATTTATTCGCAAATCGAGGCTAATTACTTTCCACTCGTTTGGATCCACGCGATTTGCATTCACAATCGTTGGACGGAAAGCTACCGGATTCGCGTGTCACGACATTAACAAGCGTTTCTCGCGTTTTTCCGCGGAGTATATAATTACGTGCAATCCTCGAAACGGCCGTCGTTCCGCTTTCCATCCACATTCGGCGCGGGTAAAGCCTCCTCGACGGACTTTCATGCTCGCGCGATACCGCACTTCTCATAGAGAATATAATGGGCATATCAAATGCTGGCAACAGGATATCCGCGTACTTCAAGTGACACTGCGTCTTTTAAGAGAATGCGACATTAAGAGAATGCAACTTTTAAGATAATGTACCACGCGCGAAACGAGAAGGAAGGAATACGGGAAAGAAGTCGAAAAATCGAAGACCCTAATCGTGAACTTTGATGTGTTATCATGCAGCCCGAACGAAAGAATGCAGCGGTGAAATTAAATGTGAAAAACAGCGAGAAGCACTTAATCTCGAACGTTATCTTCCACTTTATCTTTCTCTTTTCGTCTCTGATCCATTGGAATAACATAATGTCTTGATTGCATTCCATAAAATTGTATTTACAAAGTAAATCTCTACTTCAATGGCAGAATCCCTCGTTAATTTGGAATCAGCGAACATTCTATAAAACTGCTGCCCGCGTAAAATACTTCATACCGATCATTAAAAAGCTAAAGTAAGAAATAATGCCTCTGTGCCATGAAATTAATTGAAGCTTTTTAACGACTGATACAATAAAATGCTGATTATTTTATGTAACACGAAAATCTCGTCGCAAAGAAATTCATACGTGTGTATAACCGAAGAAGGAAAGAAAAAAAAAGACGAAAATAATCACCATGGTGATCCTAAGTCCGATCATGTTTCTTATACTTATCGTGTAATTATTACTGTAACAATAATTAACGAGAGTAGCGGTATTTTGTATCAAATTAATGGCAATCATAAAACAACCGTCTCTCACGCGATAACAAATCTACACTTGTACGTGTGTTCTCTATCTTTATGTAATCATTAAAATATACTGAATCATGTGAAATCGATGTTATTCGCTGCGTCATTTATTGCGAGTTTTTCATATTCAAAAATATTGATAAATGTTGGTAGCGGAAAGAACATAATTGTGTCGAATGCAGCAGTGACGAATGTAAAATAACTTGATGCAAAAAAAAATATAGAAAGAAACACAAATAAAATAGATAAATGGGAATGTAGAAAAGAAAAACAAATAAAAAAACTAAATGAAAATAAAGAAAAATTTTTAAATGTGTAAAAAACAAAAGAATGAAACATAGAAAAAATAAAAAAATATAGAAAATAGATAAGTAAAATACACAAATAAAAATAAATTTAGGAACTTGCAAAATGTCTACGTGACGATAAACAACTTTCGTACTAACTCTCTCTGAATTTATACCGCCTTTGTGCTTGGAATAAAAATATGCTCATACTTTTCCAGGACAGGAGAGAAAGACGTAAGGCGTAGAAAGTACATCTAGGGGCCAACATCACAGTCAAAGCAAAATACCGCAGTGGCGGTCAAGCGTGAATTAAATACAGCGATAAAAGTAATTTTAGAAGACCGCAAGAGTGAAATTGCGATGAAGGTTTCGCCGGGAAGAAGAAGAAATTAACGAAGGACGAAATCATTGCGGCAGGGAAGCCGCGTCACGACGATTTCGTTCGATCGAGCGGTTCTCTCCTGCGGGGCGGACACTCTCTTTCCCCTCCTCCTGTTTGCTACACTTAAACGTAACCGTTGCAAAGGCTGATGGTACCGAACTCTCCGCTACTTTCGACCGGTCAGTAGCAACTACCAGAATTTGCAATTAGTATCAGAGCATTCGCGGCGTTCGTTTGTAGCCCTCGCTTCTATGCCAAAATTTCAGTAAATAATTTTTTACTTATTTTATTATATACTTTTACTAATTTCTACTTCGTCCTTTTCATTTATCTTGCTTACTATCTTTTTCTTCCTCAACGAAAATACATAAATTTGAACATTCAACATTCATGTCTTCGCGAAAATAGAATAATTATATTAATTTTGTAATATTTCTTGACAGCAACTTTGATTAAAGTGGAAGTAAATCGACGGAGGTTACGCACAACCGGTCAACTACACCGATTCGATTAATTGCGTGACGAGAATCAAAAGCGGCCGCGCTCGTTGATTTGCGCGCGGTGAACTCGAGAATCGATACACTTCCCCTGCCGTATGCGACGCAGTTTCAACGATGATGCGTTCCCCGCAGGAACGTGTCTTCTCCCCTCTTCCATCTTTTCATATGCATTCGTTCTCTCTCGTCTCGGTCTATCTGCGAATATCGATCGGCGAGATTTCGATCGCGGAAGAGAAGGAAATCAATATCCGTAGTCACGTCGTGCACATACGTCGCACAGCTGTCGAAGATGACGGTTTCCCGCCTGTCCGCCGCAAATAGCGGGAGAGAGGGAAAAGGAAACGGATTCACGCAACGTAAATGTTGAGAGAACATCGCGAAACGTCTGAGAAAACATGCTCGCAATGTTTTATCGCGTGTTTTCCGCGGATTTTTGCTCGAGAAGAGAAGAGTAGAGGGAGGGGGGGGGGGGAAGCGAAGGGCAGGACGAGTACTCACCCGAACAGGTCCTCGAGGGGCGTGATGGAGGCCGATTCACCGCCGTAGTACTTGTTGCGGTCGATGTGGAGCACTCGTTTGCCGCTGACAGAGAGCATCCCCGAGAGGATGCATTCCTTGAGACCGGTGCCGAGCACGATTGCGTCGTATTCTTCATTCATGTTCGCGCCGGAAGAAGCGAGCCGAAGGAGGAGAGCGCTCGGTCTAGCGGATTATCAGGCGACTCGAACGCCGTGTATGCGGACGTGTTTTTCCTCTCACGAACGCTCCTTCTCGTCACTCTCTCACTCGTCGCGTCCCTTTCGATGTCACGCGATCGGGAATATGCTGCGCGATTGCTATGTGACACGATACGACGCGGAGAACGGTAGGAAGACCAACTCTTTCTCTCGCTACTTCAATGATGACGGCGACGGCGGTAGCGACGACGGTGGTGACGGTGGCGGCCAGGCGGTGGCGGTGACGGCGGCGACGGCGACGACGACGTCAGGTGACGTCGATTTTCCCTAGATCGTGGCCTATCGATGCATTGCAAAGCGGCTTGAAGAGATTGCGAAATTTGAATCGTATGCAAAAAATAATCAATTACTCTCTGATGGCCAACAATTAATTCTTGTTGTTTTGTTTTTTGTTTCGAATCTGATTTTTAATAAAAATGCAATTGTAAACATATGAGCAGCAAGAAAAATAAATAATAGGCTTTGAAGAGAAATTAATTAGAAAGACAATGCTATGTTAAATTTTCGAAATCTACATTTATTATTAGTCTGTTAAGTAAACTGTTTTAATATAACAAGAACTGTATGAATTAACAGCGCTAACCAATTAGATTGCAAATTAACTGTCGTTTGTTGCAAATACGCTTTGAGTTTTATAGTAACATTTCGCGTACGTAGGTTTTACTGCACGTAGGACTTTTTTGTCTTTTTTATTACTCACTCTGCTTACATGCGATACCAGATGGCGCCAATTTCAGAAACGCGTCGACCGCGGCGTGCTGATCAGCTTCAATTGTCAGTACGTGTACGGCGATAAGCAGATGCGGTTGTGTGTTGTCGGCCGTTATACACATCGATGTAACGTCTGGCAGCGCGCTTATCAGCCGCAGTGGATCGCACGCGATAACACTTTCGCGAAAATGTAAAGGTGAGTTGATCATTCCGAAGCGATATTTAAGAGTGGCTAAAGAAAAATAAACGGTGCTACTTTCGCAACACGACGACGCCGTGTATCTGATGTGTTCATTCGTGATTCTACGGAGAGGAAAGTGCGAGACCGTCGGGTCAATTTTTCCAACAGGTATCATCCGCTCGCATTCGTGATCCATCATCGTCATCGACTCCGAATTTTCTCAGTCGGGATCCGTTGATTTTCCCGACGCGCAAGAAAAATGTGAACTAAACGCTTCGCAACGACGAATTCGGGAGACGCCATCCGTTTTCAACGAGGCCACGTGGACCGCGTAGGGAGCCAGGAAAAATGTGAGTTTCCTCTTCTTTCTTTTTTTCTCCTTAACTCTTCCGCGTTGCGCGCCGACCGCTAGCGCAAGCGCGCGTCAACTTTTTCCTCGTCCTCTCTTCGCAGCTACGTCTTTCTCGGGAAAGTCAGCTGCACGATGAAATCACCGATTTTCAACGATCCTCCCACGAGCAATCGCACGATTTTGCAACGCGAAGAGTCGAAGGAAAACTGCACTTTAGTGTGCATAATAATTTTGATACAGATTTTTAAAAAATCAAATCGACGAACTTTCATCGACAAAAAGATAATGTAGAAAAAAGTGAAAGGTTCAGTGAGATTTACACGATAGACTTGATTAATAATTGTATTTTGTAATAGGAAGTAAGAATACGGAAGACTCGTAACTTAAAGCAAATACATCGGTTAGATCTGGTGTTTTAAAAATTTAATTTGATTTAAATGTATTCGCGCAAAATTATGCGAAGGGTACATAGAGATAGATTTTAATCAGATGACACGATTAAAAAGAAAACAGGCCGGAAAGCTTACAGTTTGCAACGTTGTAACCTAACGGTTAATTCGCCTGAATGCAACTGCGTAAAATTACCTTCCGACTGTTAGCAAGAAGACATTCTTTCCCGTAAATTGACTTGACGAGTGGTTGGGGTAATGCCATGTTTGTGTCAGCTGTGTTCATTTTTTGCTATTTTTTGGGACATGCTATGTAACATATAATGCTAGAATAATTTAATAAAAAAATATAATTATCTAACATATAAAATCTACCATGCAATAAAAACCACAAATCTGGCAAAAAAGGCATGAATGTAACATTATACGAAATATGATACAGTGATTGTTCTTCATTTTCGTACACTGGAAAATGCCGTCTTATTTTTGAATTTCTCATTTTGCTTCGTAGAAATTTATTCCCCAAGAGACGTTCCGTCGATTTATTTCGCTGACAGGACGAAATAATATACATACGAGTAATATTACATAGTTTCGGCCGAAAAGATCGATCGTATACTCCAGTGGGATTTCCAGTACTTTTGAAAACGTCAGTTTAGTCATAATTTACACATATTGCGTTTACGTGTTTCGAAGATTTGCCTACATTTGCGTTAACGCGCTTATCGCATTCGCTCGCTATCAGTGAAATGATTGAAGCGAATGTCGAAGAAAATCGTGATATCACCTGAGCCATATTGGGTATTAATGCTCGTTTGTAGTTTTCCATAGTTAATTTTAGCAAAATTTGTATATAGCGATAAAAAATGTCAGAACGTTAGAATTATAAATAGCCGCGTTAAAACTCTTTTAGTACGCATTACTCTTCTCGTGTCGTGTTTCAAATATTATATAATTTATCGGACAATTTGCGGCAGCGATATTTGTCCATTCGCTTCAAAGTGTAACGCAATTTTAGCGAAACACATTATCCTCGCGCACGAGAGACGGTTTAAGGGTCCCATCTGGTTTCCGTTATGTTTTCTACAAGACAGAGATTCTGTTACAACCCGTTGCGTTTATTTCGGCTCCTATCTCAAACATCACTCTTGCGTTAACTGAAGAAAGAATGAATAAATCTCCCCGTATTATCAATTCAAATACCGCGATAACGAAATCGCAAAAGTAATACGTATATTCGCAGAAAAATAAGCAAATAACCGAGAGATATTTTATCATATTTTGGAACGGTATTTTTTCCTGCTCTCATTAAAATTTGAAGGAATTTTTTGAAAAGCATTTTTTTTCGGAAAAATTAAGATGTAGATGTCTTTTAAAAAAAGCTCTGTCGATTATTAATTATTAGTAATTCTTCTAAAATACTCTGGATTATAAAAAAAAGTCTCGAAAAAATTTAAACACCGAAGAATTTTGATCGATGCGCGAATGTACCGACAATGACGTATGTTTGCAATGATGGGCGCTTCTTTGACGGTATGATTCAGAAAGTAATCTGGGATAATCCAGAAGAGGAGCGCCTCGATAATCAACAGGAGTCGTCAACGGGGTAATATCGCAATTTTCCTTAGCAACCGCTCTAATCGTCCTAATGATGCGATAAGCGTGTTAAAGAAAACGCTCGCGGGTAAACCAGTGACCCAATTTAGCCGCTCGATTTTTTCTACCCTTGGTACTTGGTTCGTTTACATTCGACCGATAGCAATTCGCGCGCGCGAAGAGAAGGGCGCCCGCACCATCGATCGTCGCACACCGGAATCTCGTCCATCGTCCAACACACGCACACGCGATCAGGCGCTTATTAACGCGTGCATAACATGTATGCTCGGCACAACAACAAACCGCGACATGCATTCTGTCCCGCGCCACTTCAGAAGCGAATTAGGCCGATATTGCACACGCAAATCAAACTTTCAATAAAAATGATCAAAGCAATAAAAATTTGAACATCGTTGAAGCGAAACAATAAAAATCGCAGTTTTTTTCCTCTCTTTCTCTTAAAATGCGTTTAGCTCTGCAAAGTTTTATGTATTTTGTTTTTTTATCTAGAAACATTTTCAATTTTTAATTATTGTATTGCGAAGAGAAGTGCCTGTTTGTAAAAATAGATATTTTTATATTTACATTGAATTTTTATATCAAGCTGTTTTCTTTGTTAAAAAAAACAAACAATATTATTTGCTTGGAAGATAGATGATCAGGATAAAGATCGGTGACTAGTAGAAAACCGTCCAAGAATGTAGCAAACAATGTCTCAATGTTAACAGAGCCAGCTCGATATTTTTGCACATTTAGAAGTTCATCAATCGCATTAATGTAACGCTATTCTTGTACTACTCTGTATTGTCCAATACCGGAGCGGAAATCGAGATTCTTAACGTGAAGAAATCAGAAAGAAAGATCTTTGTGTGAAAACCATACGATCGCTTATCGGAATTATCGGTTAACATATCAAAAGAAAAGTATGCTCGATATCAAAGCGTAGACGAACGATAAACGACTTTCGGTCTTTGGCAATACCTTTTTTTATGTACAGAGTGTCTCCGATTGACTTTATTTCCTTTTAGTAATATTATACGCAAACACTTTGGATTTATCTCTAAGGGAACGTTGCTCCGAGCATTTTGTAGAACGCTCTAAGATATTGCACGTTGAATTAGAGTTTTTCCACTCATATTTTTTTAAAAGATATATCGTTACAATTATCTACATAGGATATCCACTTAAAAGTGTGATTACCTAAAAAAACGTACTCCATATATGTATGTATGTATCGGGCTTTCAATGATTTGTTATATCAAAAGTGGTCATATTCTTCTTTATTCGATAAGAGCACTTATTTTCGATAACAGAATTATGCGTAACTATGACGCAAGCGGAGAAACGGTAAAATCCAGATTGTATGTTTCATCTTTAGCTTTTAAATTTCTATCGAATTTAAATTTCCTAAAATCGAATAATAATTTCTAAAACGTGTTTTGCTTATCTTCGATTATCGCGCAAAGCTAATGAAGTGGAAATGTTCTCATGGAATTGCCAATTAACTGGAAATTAATCAAATATTAGCGTATTAATAAATCAGACGGGGTTCGATGAAAGAGAAATGTAATCTATAACGAATAGATTGTGAAGGAATCATAACGTCTGTTCGATAACCCAAATTAAATAATTATTAACGCAGGTTCGGATAGCACATATGTGAAATGTGACATCTGATTGTGATATATATGAAAATAATGCAAAAAGTGAAATGTTTTAAAATACATATTGTAGTGTGTCAATATTTTCCAAGTTTATTTTTAACGAAACGGTTATTGATGTTTAAACTCGATAAAAAGATAAATGATTCAAATAAAGAATAATTTTAGTATGATATCAAATCTGATCTTTAACAAGAAATATCGTTTAAAAATATCGTTAAAAATATTCGACATAATGGAAATAATACCTCTGTTGTCAATTCACCGAAATATATAGAGGATATGTAAAAGATAAATTAATATAAATTTATTATGCACAAAAATATTTAAGAAATATGAATTGATTGATTTCGAGACATTATATTTAATTAATCTAAGTGTTAATATTGTAATGTAAAGCAATATTTTGTGCGGATTTTACGCGAGTAATCGAACGAAAATTGCATCGGTTTAAGTTTGCGATTTTGTTTGTCTTTTCTGTTTGCAAAGAATACGCGGTGATGCACGTACGATTGTTATTCCGGATACGTATAAACGGAAATGATTCGCGAATAAGCAAACGTTTGTCGTGGTGAAAAATACGAACGAGCGAATTTTGAAACACTTGCGCACAAAGAATGAGTGGGCAACATATTATTGGAACAAGAAAGGGTGCGGAGACATATTATCTTTCTAGTGCGATCGAAGAAGATTGAAGACCTACTATCTTGTCTATTTCAGAAATTCCAATTGCGATAAAACTTTAGCCGTAACTGCGGCTAAAAGTATGGCGGAACATTCGCGGTGTAAATTGCAGTTGATCACTTATGATAATGTCTAAAATGTGTAAATCTATTGTTGCTTAACAATATCAAAGAAGTGCCGTCGTTTATCAGTAAAAGTTCAACAGCAGAATCCGAAAATCATGTTCAAAATTCTAAAATATTAAAAAATTGAAATTTAATTCTCAAAAATATCTTACTTCAGTGTCGTCTTTAAAAAAATTTGATAAATTTTAACATGTTAATTTCGAAATATTATAGTTTTTCTGCAAAATTTACATAAGCTGCAAAACAAAAGCTAAAGCAAAGTTGCGATGTAATTGCGGTGCAAAATAATAAAACATTATGTGAAAAATCCTTTATTAAATCTTCATTAATAATTATAAACAAAATAATCGTCAAATCTTGAGAGAATGAACTGATTTTTGTTATATCTATTTATCAACGATCATCAAAATATGTATATCAATGCTTACTAATGCCTAATTATTTCAGAATCTTGTAAATGTCTATTAATGCCCAAGCAAATTTCATTTTTAAATTTTCATTAATTTTTGCACTCTACTTTAGCCCAAAATATGTCTAACAAGTATTTGATAAAAAAGAATGTAAAAAAAGGAAAAAATTTTTCATTTTTTTTGTCGGGAATCAATGTGTTGTGAACCTTTTTACTACTATAAATTACTAAGTACATATTTCACTTTTCCCAATTTGTATTACATCAAAATGCCCTTAGCTGTTTATCTCTCATTCTTTACTTTGCACTTATCGGTCACGAAGCCTCCTCCATGTCGCGTTTGTGTGCAGATGTGCCAGCATGTCCGAGGACGACGCGCAGGAAGCAGCCAGAGAGGAGATCGAGAGACAAGGGTCTCTTTACGTGTTCCCGGGTACCGGTCGCCCCAGCTGCGCGACGTCAACGTCGTCATCGTCGACGTCGACGTCGACGGCACCTCTTCAACCACCCCCATTAATCCTTTACGGTGGTTCAACCGCGACAAGCAACGCGGCGATGACGACTGGCACGACGGCAAACACGGCGTTGACGACTACATCCGCGAAGATCAGCAACGGCGACGAAGACGAGGACGCTGTAGAAGAGGTCACCTCGCCAGCGAGGAGAAAATCCGTACTGAGGACGCATACCAGATCGGCGAGCCATGGCGGTATCCTGGCGGATTGTACGGCCGGGTCGCAGACCTATGGGTCCTTCCTGGGCCCGCTGACGACGGTGGGAAGCGCGTCGGCCGCGGGTCGACCGTCAGCGCTCAAGAAGTCGGGTCACCAGAGAGCCTTCAGCCAGGGTCAAGTGGCGGACGTGACGCAAGGCCAGTCAGCCGTAACGGGACACCATCGCGTCGGCTCCAGAACGGACTTCATCCTGCCACCGGGCCACAGGGAAGACGGCAGCAGGCCACCGACTGCCGGCAGGATGCCTTCCTTTCGCGGTCATTCCCGTCAGGCGTCCAGGTATGAAACAAAAAAATGCAGGAAAATGTTAATAATAATAAAGAAATTTGAGAAACTGAAGCAAAATGGAGATAAAATCGATTTATTCGATGGATGATTAAATAGTAATGTAAATAAAATATTAATAATTAATGTAAAACCCATTACATATCATTACCCTTTGAACAGAATTCTTTATAAATTTATATTTTTAATTTTGTGTAATGTAAAAATCTTTAAATCAGGCACGCGAAATTAATAATAGAATTTTGTCATAAATTATAGGTCGTCCTTCACTCTTAATGATTATCGATAAAATTGTTAAACTAATTAAATTTAATTAATCTGTTAAAATTATCAATCAATTATCTATTGCGAACCCTGACTTACACAACTTACATACTTTTATATTTTTCTACTTATAGGTATACTTTTCACCGAAATTGCTGATCTAATAAACGCGAATTTGTATAAATTTATATGAAATTCGAATTTGAATATTTCATACATTCATACATTCATTCGCGAAAAGTAAAGCGTTCAATTTCGAACGTTACGATTATTCGCAGATCGGAGTCTATCTATACGATAAGACGTAGCGTCGCGCCTCCCTGGTGGAGGAGACTATGGGCTCACTGTTTCGGTCCGCTGCCGGAGGAGCCCCGTCTCAGGACAATAGTGCCGAATCATTTGGTTCCTCCGAAAACTCCGAAGAGCCAGCATCCCAACGGGGATCGGGCGGACAACAGGTGAGAGCGCGTAGCGGAAACGACCTGTATGCGAAGGTGAATTCGCACGATCGATCGTTTCTCACGATGTACGTTTCTTCAGGGTACGCACAACAAAGTACACGGCGTTGACCTTCCTACCTCGCAACCTGCTCGAGCAGTTCCACCGCGTGGCCAATTTGTATTTCATCTTCATCGTGCTGCTTAATTGGGTGCCAGCGATAAACGCTTTCGGCAAGGAGGTTGCTATGATACCGGTGATGTTCGTTCTCGGCGTCACGGCGCTTAAGGACTTCTTCGAAGATCGCCGTCGTCTCGCCAGTGACCGGCGTGTGAACAACTCCACCTGTCGCGTCTACGTTAGGTGAGTCGACAAGCGAGTGCGGCATTGTGGCTGTCACGATGAAATACGCTATAGCGTACGGATCTAACAAAAGTATGATTTCCTCTCCCCTCGCCCGACTTTCGCGCAAAACCTGTATGTAATTCGACGTTTACGGCTATCGTAAAAAAGAGTTAATATAACGTTACGCGTCTTCGAGTTCAGTAAAAGTGACATTAGCGGGCTTCGATCGGGCGCGATAAAACGCATAGGATAGGATGTCCATTATTGCGGGGAAGCGTGATAAAGAGATTCAGATAATGGCCGTGAAATATATATAACGAAAGAAATATATGATTATTATGTGTAATTTTTAAATCAATTTTTCAAATGCTTAAATATATCTCTCTCTAGTGGATAGAATTTTCATGTTCAGCAAATATTACATATTTATATGCTTTCGATCTCGTAATATTGTTTTCTGAGCAGTATATAAATTGCACTTTTTTATTTTAAAAAATGCCCACGTTTTTGCCGAGCATTATTTAATAGTATATAAAAAAAAATTAACATTAGTATCGAAAATGATTAAGCGCGATTGAAACATAAAATCAATTTTTATGTGAAAACTAAGAACTGAGTCATCGAGTCCTCCGTCTTGTTTTTGCACGATTACAAATAATTCTCAATGTGAAATCTAAAAAAATAACATAATAATAATAATTGAATTTGAGAGCTTTAATTTTATCTTTAATAGATGACGAGTTATTATTTCTAGATTTGATATATGTGAGAAGAGATTCGCGTATGAACGAATTGACGTTTAATTTTTCAACCGGCGTCGGCCTTGCTCGCTTATCCTTGTTCCGGCACCGCGTTTCAGTTAGAATCCTTGCAACGGAATCCGATAGATCGATTCCAATAAGACCGACAATTCCAGATATGTGGGTCATGTACACGCGAATGCGCGCGAGTACGGAGCGAGCAGTCCGCATGCATGCGGTCGAACATGGAGAAGAAAGTGTCCCCCGCACACCATTCTTTATCCGGGCGAATATTCCACGTCATACGCAACGCGCGACGCGCAATATTGCGTTCTAATTCGTTCGACATTGCGTCGACGTTGTTTTCGTTTAACGTCAACCCTAATTGATGCAGTTGCAACGAGTTGCAGACTAGCCGCGACAAGATCGCCATCGATGCAAACAGCGGGACGACAATTAGATAACGTATCGTTGTTGCGTTTAATGTGCGGTTCGAACATGTGTGTTTATTTCGCCGCTTATGCATCCGAAATGGCCAGCGATGCGATAGCATTACAAAGGGAAGGTTGTTGTACACGCGATCGAACCAGATAGAATTCGTCGTGGACGATACGCTTGCGCTGATCAAAGCGTATATACACGTGCCACGTGGTTGCTTATAGCACGAGGGTAGCTGATCTATAGTAAAACCAAGGGGAACGAACTTCGAAATGTTTCGTGACTTGGAACTATTTTAGAGATACTAAATAAATCTGTTAATGTTGAATTAAATGCCATTTTACTTGGCTCAAAAACTAATTTTTATAAAATTTACTTTTTTTTTTAATTCGTAAAAGGAGCTTTTTTGCAGTAAAGCTTACATTCTGCATCTGCATTTCTCACGAAATGGCGGAGAACGTTGGAAGATTTAGAAATTTATTCTAAAAACGTGTACCAATGCAGACAATAAAGAAAAAATTGAGTCTGAAAAATTGAAAGAAAATACAAGTAATCGATAAGTAATATTTTGTAACTTGAAAAAACTCATCTGCGCAACTGATGAATTCCGTCTCACGTATAATTACAATTATATCCAGTTGCCACATCAATCTGACTTAATCATTCGCTCGCCGCTTCGATCGTTCACGCAAACGTGGGCAGTTTTGATGAAACGCAGCGATCGTCACGAATCTTCGTTCATAATGCAATGTAATCGGAAAGTTGATCGATGACCTAGCAATTCCGATACAATATCTCCCCACAACGAAGATTTCGTCGGGCGACCTTGCCCTTCGGTATGTCCCTTCGTGTCGTACACGTCGATTCCCTTTCAATTTTAATTCGCGTTCCCAATCACGCTCGTGATTCCATCAAGATTGTTCTAGTGTTTGTACAGCAGTTCTGATTTTAGTTCGCGATTTTGAAATATCATTGCGATTATGATAAAAATATTATGTTATCGTGCAATGATAAAATATCTATACATTTAGCACACAAGAAAGCATTCTACTACTCGGCGCAAGATTCTATCGCGTTTCTTGATAGAAATCTTAGCGAAGAATGCGATAATTTATTGACAATAGGAAATTTCAAGAGATACATATCACGTTGCGTCACATCGAAATCTTTCATGTAGGATATATCGCGATGCGTTTCGAGGTAATCGACATAACAGGATCTTCAACGTGCCGCAGGCACGACGCACTGTCGACCGATGTATTCGCGTGCTCCTTATCGAAAGGACGATCGATTCGAATTACATTGGCGACTGTCAACGACGGTGACTCCTCGAGTTGTGACTACGCGTGCAAGCTAATCGCACACGTCTATCGTTTTCCTAACGTAACGTTATCCGCATAATGGTGCAAACGATTCCGCTAACTCTCTCTCTCTCCCTCTTTCTCTTTTCTTCGTGCTCCTTCGGTCAGGTCGATTCTAATCCTTCTCGTGCGCCGAAGACCTTGACATTCGCATTTATTACCATTACCCCTTTTTATCTCGTCATTCGCGGCGCGAACTGTACAATCTATCGTCGATTCCGCTCGTTAAACTATCGCGACAGTTTTTCCATCCATAATTATGCGTTTTATCCGCGTCTCTCCAAGAATCCACCATGTTCAGTCGATCAACATTATGAAATATTCTTAAGTTGCGCAACAGATCGAATTAATTGGCATTCACGGATCGGAGAAAAATTTCACCGAAGTAATTGGTCAGCGATGCAACAAAATTACTCCGAAAAATTTCGTCAAGTTTATTTCAGTTTTACTAGCATTTATCGTAATTTAATTTTTTTTAAATTGACGATACGAAAGATTGGAATTTTTTAATTCATACTCTTTCTCGACGTTTCTTCAATTACCGATATAATTTTCTGCTACCCGCCAAGACTGGTTTGGAACTCTGTCAAAGTGGCGAGTTAAATAGCAGAAAAGTCACTCTAGCTATCAGAATAAATATTGGAAGTGTCACGTAAGTCGCTAATCATCGCACTCGCCTCATCTATTTGACACCGATTGCGCGAATCGTACAACTATTGACCTTCGTCGATGCTTTCGTCGTCGTGACGGCGATTGGGTATGCTGTAGCGTTGAAACTTTTCTTAAACCCGAAGCCGTAAGACCGCCCACTCAAAATGTCACTTTAGAGAAGCCTCCTTTTTCGATAAAATCGTTAAAACGCAAATACCTTTTGCGACATAAATAACTTTAGAGCATTGTTACAGCGACTATGTTCCTTCGGTTCCTTGTTAATATTCTCATATTACAATGCGAAGTGTTTTTGGAATAAAATCTGGGATAAATCCGGCCTACGAAGGCAGACAGACGTATCCAGCCTCCTTCTTTCTCTCGCGGAGCTTTCGGAGTGCTATTAAACCGGCGAATGACGTCATCGGTTACGTCATGTGGGAGAGTATCGCGATACGGGTGTAAATGTATATATGTGCATATCCTACCCATCGCTTCTCCGAAACGCGTTCGAGGCCCTGAAATATCGGTGAGCGGTCAGGAAATCCATATGTAGAGGTTGTGCCATCAGATATTCCGTGGGAAGCTCTTACTATAAATCATGCGAAGCAAACGATAATTGTAAACGTATGATTTTTTTAAAGTCATTTTTTTTGTTTGCTGTTGTACTTGACATAAAGCAATACGCAGGTTCCCAGAATTTTTTCTATCAAATTGGAATGGTTTTTCTCTGAATGAAAATCTTTATTTTGATTTTTACTTATTTTCACAGCTTTATCGATGATAAATCTTACTTTTTTATTTAACTTTAAATTTTATAAACTAAACTTGAAAATAGCATTTCAATAATATTCCAATCTACAAAAATTTTTGTAACAATATTCAAACGCAGATATAAAAAATTTGTGATGAGAGATGATGTCGGAATAAATTGAAATAATCAATCATCTTGTAATTACGAGAAGATAAACGATGTAAACTTCACAAGTGCCTTGTTGTTTTTTGTTCTAATATTTTTTCCAGTACTGTGGAATCACTTAAACATATTATCAAACAAATATCAATAGAATATCAAGGTATTAAGTCGATATTGTTAACCTCTTGTTTCAGTAATATTGTAAGAATTTCGTGAATTTTGATAAAAATGAATGCATATGATGAATAGCTACTGAAGTCAGCCTTGAATCGTTATCTTTTGCGGTTTTCTACTGCGGTTTGAAAATTATTATCCTGAAATTATTATGCGGTTAGCGATAACAAATACCGTTCTGATTAACAACGTTGCCTATCTGCATCGAATTACACGCGGTTAGGAAACAATGTGTTTGAAAGAAAGAAATTAATGTTCCGAAGTTATTGAACAGTAAATAATCATATTGATTAGCTCATTTTAATGCAACATCGGAGAGGGAAAGCGATTATGCTGTTTACATAAGCACAGCGCGCCGTGGATAAAATCTGCTATGTACTTTATTGATCAGCGTTTAGTGGCTACTTTTTGCGATATTGTGTGTTACTCCCACAGATAAACGAAGTCATTAGATTTCTAGCTCACCGTTTCATCTGTATCATACATGTGGCGATTATTATATCGGGCAGATGTTGCGTATGTAATTGCATAATTAGCTCGTGTATTCGCACCACGTGCATCGAATAGCCGCGTCACTCCCTTGCGGAGGCGACGATACGAATCTGTAGCAAAAAGACGTTGCTTAATCGCGACATTGATACACGATATGATACGCGATGTATGCGTCTATAATTTACAATATGTCACACTAAATGTGACAAAAAGGCGAGCGGTACAAAAGCGGTACGGACAAAAGAAGAACAGTGTCTCCTTCCTCCACATTGTTCGCAAAAGCGATAAAAGAGTTGCCATTTGCATCACTTAGTCTCGTCTATAAAATGTGACCTTGTAACAATATAACACTCTCTCGTTCCCGAAATGAACGAGTAAACAAGCTTCGGTTTGTGCCTCGTTCAAATGTCAAACGATATTGTTTGTCTTTTTCAAGCCACGAAGAACATGCCTAATGTTTGAAGGTTGTCTCTGATGATCATCCTCTCGTCTTAATTTCACTTCGATTAACGAGAGCGAACGTGATGCGTTCAAGGTCGCACAGCCTCGCCGCTCCGTGGCTTCAATTAAAGAAATATCGCCAATCGCTACATGAGATCATTTCATCATTGCCGGAGAGTATTCGCGAGAGATGAATTTATTTTCTGCACACTTGAATCAGCCATGCAAGGCCACGTTTGTGTCGGCCTGTCGCGCGATTTCGGCTTGGAGTACGGAGAGTAATAAGAAATTACGTCTTTCTCTCGCAACTCCACTTCGTTCCGTGTACAGTCGTTCTCGTGCATTAATTCTTGACTTAATTGTTGCCAGACGGAAAGTGTTGACTCAAGTACAACGTTACATTTCGTGGATTGTTCATGGATTTCGCGATATACTTAATATTGTAACGCTGAAGTTGCGAAATTATTAGTTAATTCGAAAAGAAAGCGGCGATTATGAAAGAAGAATTTCTCGTCAACTCGTTAATTTTTCATTAATCACACAAAGTAATTTTTCCATTTTGGCATGCGAATGACAATTGCTTATTGTCGCTTGCACATATCACGCTGTACAAACGAAACTCATTTCGGTCTTAACAGACATTTGCATTCTTTGCTACGCGAAGCCGTGTGCAATCTCCATTTTTGCGGTGACGACAGCAGGGTAGCCTTACGAGTTCTTTTATGCAACGCAAGGATTTGTCGATTGCCTTCGCCAGTCCATTAAGTTAAATTCCGTGCATAATTTCATCGTCTAATTTCGTTTGCATCATTTTTTCCTTTAATAAGATAATACATTAATAAGAAAATAATAATAATAATAATAAAGAAATAGTGAATAATACGAATAATGTATCAAAGTTATTCGATTTATTTATTCAATCAGAGCACATGAAAACATCGTGTGTAATAACTCCAGCTTGTTAAGTGAAACAGACTGCGCTTTATTAAAGCGCTTTATTAAAGAAATGTAAACCCCCTTACTCGCCGGGCTCACAATCAGATCTTTATTGCGAAGCTACGCCGTGAAATGCATTTACGTAATTGCGGGTTGTGATGAAATTAAGAAAACGTCGCGGATGGTATAATCCACTTATTGTTGCGAACTATAATTACGTTATCACATCATCGTTTTTCACGACTACCGCAATATAATCGCTCGGTAGAAGTGACGCGTGAGAATGCTACTCTCTTGACTGAGATTTCTTGTGCTCTTGTTGCAGCGAGGGCGACAGATACATGAAGGTAGCGTGGAAGGATGTCAAGGTGGGTGATCTGGTTCACCTCTCGAACAACGAACTGGTACCGGCTGATCTCCTGCTTCTACGAAGCAGCGATCCTCAGGGATTAGCTTATCTCGACACGTGCAACCTCGACGGTGAATCGAATCTGAAGCAACGCCAGGTAGTCAGGGGTTTTCTCGACCTGCAAGACACCTTTCAGCCTTCCAAGTTTCGATCGGTGGTCGAGGTCGATCAGCCAAGCACTAGGACGTACAGGTAAACGGCTCGACGACGATAATTTATCGCGTCCGGTGCATTGGAAATTCATGAATTATTTCTCGTCATTTTTATGAATTTTTAAAAAGCTAGGGACTTTTTTTGCATTTTTGTCTTCCGCGTTTTAATATAAAACTCTGATCCCATAATTCATCTGACAGGCGCTTATCGCAGCGTCATTCGTTATCGCGATAACGTTTAAATGGAATTAACCAGATTATGAGTAATAACCGCTGACGCATCTGTTAGGTTCCATGGTGCCGTGGTACATCCGAACGGCGGTAGGGTGCCGGTGTCCACGGAGAATCTTTTACTCAGGGAATGCGTTCTAAAAAACACCGATTTTGTCGAGGGTATAGTCGTATACGCCGGTCACGAGACCAAAGCACTGCTGAATAACGGCGGACCGAGATACAAGGTAATGCGCGGAGATCAATTAAAACTAATTGAAATTTAATCAGATTAAATAATGTGAGTCGAAAAATACTCCGCTCGAAATGTAACTTGATTTTATTTCAGCGTTCTCTTCTGGAGAAGCAAATGAACAGGGACGTAAAGTGGTGCGTGGTGATACTTGTGGTATTGTGCGTGATCGGTGCTTTCGGTTGCCGATTATGGTTGTCCGCGTACATGGGTCTGTCGTTCGTGCCATTTCTGCCGGTGATGCAAGAGCCGATCTATGAGAGCATACTGACCTTCCTAACTTTTGTCATAATATTCCAAGTGATGATACCGCTAAGTCTGTACGTGACGATTGAGATGGCTAAGGTGGGACAGGTGTACCACATCGGCCACGACCCGGCTCTCCACGACACGGAAAGCGGCCGTAAGGCCGAGTGCCGCGCGTTGAATATCACCGAGGAACTAGGCCAAGTAAGTAAATGGCAATTTATATTAAATGAATTTGTACGAGGACAATATTTTATGTGCGATCAATATTACAAAAATTCTGCTGTTTGTCGGGAGAAGAGATTAATAATGTGGAGAAATATTATATTATACTTTTACACGTGTGTATTTTTTTATATGATTTCCCCCTAACATTTTTTAAATACTTAATTGATAATCACTTTAATTACGCGATAGATATTTAAGTGTTATCCTTAATCATTTTTAATTTCCTCGTATTTTTGGGATATGAAAGTATCTAGATATTATACTTGGAATGTTCTAATTGAATTACAGGTACAGTATGTCTTTTCCGACAAGACCGGCACTCTCACAGAGAACAAAATGCTATTCAGAAGATGCGCGGTGGGCGGGCAGGATTATTCGCATACAGGCGACAACGAGAATTTACATCTGTGTTCGCGACTTAAGGAAGACCTGCTCATAGGTACATTCCGACATCGCCTACAGGAGTTTCTTATTGTCTTAGCCACGTGTAACACGGTTGTCGTAAATTCTCAACCGCATCACGATATTATGAACTCTAGCGGTGTCATCGAGGAGCCTCAAAAAAACGGAGCTGGTTCTGCGAGGTTTGTATTAGATTAAGAAAAAGAAAAAATAAATACAAGGAAAAATAGTAAACAAATTTTTTACCAACGTGTCTTTTGTAAAAAAAAATTAAATAAATTTTACTTTCGTATCAATAGAGAAATTATCCATCTATAATATTATTGTCATTTTAATAATTTTTTCTTCTTTTTGAAGATTTTAATACTAAAATATTTAACAGAGTAATAGAAACGGATGGAAATTCATTTCCGACCGCCAATTCGCCACCGGTACCGATGTCTCCGAACAACAGAGCTATTCACACTTTATCGCCGATATCACCTGTAATTAGCACGGCCAACACGTTCGACGACGCGCCGAAATTCCTGTTTAAAATGTCCAGGTTAGTATCGCACAGCGGCAGTGTGGTGTAAGACGTAGAGATATTTAATACAGCGATATATTTGCAGACCGAAATTGCTGCATGTATCGTCGATACCGAGCCTGAGCATCGGACTATTGGGACGTAAGCTTTCACCGGATGGACAAAAGAAACGCAGTCCGGACGGAAAAAACGGCGACGATTTGCTACAGAGTCCGGCGATCTACGAGGCGGAAAGCCCGGACGAGCTGGCACTGGTGCACGCGGCGCGCGCTTACGACATCAAGCTGGTGAAACGGACACCCCGTAGCGCGATCGTGTCCTTTCCGGACAAATCAATGCTCGCGTTCGAGATATTACACGTAGGTATATTTCAACGAGTCACTCGCGAGAACGTTAGCGGAATTCGGAATTTGTGTCACTTGTTCCGCGACCGCTTGCAGGTATTGCCGTTCGACTCGAACAGGAAGTGCATGTCGGTGCTGCTCAGGCATCCTCACACCGGCGAGATAGTGTTGTACAGCAAAGGCGCCGACACGACGATGCTGCCGGCCCTGTCGGCGAGCGACGAGAACGTCGTCGCTTCGCGCAGCATCCAACAGTACCTGCAGTCGTACGCGCGTCAAGGATTACGCACGCTGGTGATGGCGAGGAGAACGCTGACGCCGCAGGAGTACGAAGCGTGGCGGCAGAAGCACGACGAGGCGGAACTGGCGACCGAGAATCGTGAACGTCGCATACGCGACTCGTATGCGACATTGGAGTCGCACTTGACGCTACTCGGGGTAACTGGCATCGAGGATAAACTGCAGGCCGGCGTGCCTGAAACGATGGCCGCTCTGGTCGCCGCCGGGATCGTCGTGTGGGTTCTGACAGGTTTGTAGAGGATCGCGTCATTGCAGTAAGCCTAAGCGCAAACCGGTTTAACGTCGCATGTGTGCTATACTATTTTTACGATCATCGTAAAGAGATATGCGAGGCGGTTTGCATTGAATCGCAAATGATTTATACATAGCTCACTTTACACCTATACGTTATTACATAAACATCGTTACGTAAAACTATGGGAAAAAACTATAGAGACATAGAAGCCGTAATTAGTGCGCGTTAATGTCAAAGCGATTGTGCATTTTGTGTCATGTTACATGGTCACTTCTATCTTTTCAGGTGATAAGCCGGAGACCGCAGTGAACGTGGCTTACTCGGCGCGGCTCTTTTCACCGGCTATGCAGCTACTGCAGCTGCAGGCGCGATCGAAGTCCGTCGCTGAAACGCTCATACGCGGCTATCTGGAATCTGCGCGGAAGGAGAGTGTGAACGGCCATCCGCAGTCAGGCATGATGGGCGTCGCGGATCCCGCCGGCATGTACAATCGCGATTACGCCGAGAGGGACGCGCACAGGATCGGCAGTCCATGGCCGCGACAACGCGCGCTTGTCGTGGACGGTAAAACGTTAACTGTGATCCTGGATCCGCGATCAGGTTTGACGGGCCCCTTCCTCGAACTCACAAAAACATGTTCTAGCGTCTTGGCCTGTCGCGCCACGCCGTTGCAAAAGGCAAGTATAAAATTAAAATTAATTTAAATAAATTAATTTTGATGAATTGTTATGTAAAAAGCATGAAGGTAATATTGTGTAAAACTTTGTAAAATATGTTACAAAAGTGTCTAAACTATTAGAGCTACTAAATTGAATATTTTATTACGATATCGGTTAATTTAACGACAAGTCGACAAGATAATATATAATTTATAGCATAAAAAAGTGATGTCACTTCAACTCATCGTTAATCAAAAGAAATACTGTTAAAAAAAGTAATATAATTTACTGTGCATTGCAGGCATATATAGTCCGCATCGTTAAAAAGCAATTAGGAATGAGAACATTAGCAATCGGCGACGGCGCGAACGACGTCAGCATGATACAGACCGCCGACGTAGGCGTCGGTATCTCGGGACAAGAAGGCACGCAAGCCGTAATGGCGGCGGATTTCGCGATTTCCCGGTTTCCTATGCTCAGCCAGCTTCTACTTCTGCACGGACACTGGTGCTACGATCGTCTCGCCAGAATGATTTTGTATTTCTTTTACAAGAACGCTACCTTTGTCTTCCTCATATTCTGGTTCCAAGTAAGCATCGAAGAATGAAAAAAAAAATTATAAATTTAAAATAAAATATATGTAGATAAACGGAAAAAAAATGTTTTCCGCAAAATAGTTTTACATGGAAGATTTATGAATACTTGGATATTTGTGATGATGTACATTTTTTCTCTTTTTTTTGTAGCTGTACTGCGGCTTTTCCGGTACCGTAATGATAGATCAAATATATTTAATGCTATACAACTTGCTGTTCACCTCGCTGCCGCCCCTTGCTATGGGCATTTATGATCGAGTCGCCACACCTAACGTGCTACTTTCAGCGCCAGGATTATATACAAGGGG
The DNA here is from genome assembly GCF_040581485.1 of Linepithema humile. NCBI lineage: Eukaryota > Metazoa > Arthropoda > Insecta > Hymenoptera > Formicidae > Linepithema > Linepithema humile. The sequence continues at coordinate 23,655,672 of NC_090128.1, read as the reverse complement.
ACGCTTGGGACTCGTTTATCAGTCACACTCCTTCTGGCTCACTATCATCGATGCACTTTATCAAAGTATTATCATTTTCTTTATTACCAAAGAGGTTAGTGCAAATTCGAGTAATTAGAATCCTAATCGTCGTGGTATACGATAAGATTGCGATATATTGCTTTTTATTAGGTTTATCACGATTCGATTATCGACATATGGGAATTCGGAACAACTATTATGACGGCGTGCATTGTCGTCATGCTGGTTCACGCTGCCATAGAAATTAAGTCTTGGGTAAGAAATAAAAATACATAAAGGAAAAGTAGAATTTTAGACATGCATCATAATTTGTCTCTTTCAGACTATAATTCATCTTGGTGCCATCTTGGGTTCCTTGGGCATATTCTTCGGATTTTGCCTATTTTACAATTACGTTTGCGTCAATTGCATGGGTCTGCCCGGATCTTACTGGATAATGGAAAAGGCCATTACTCATCTTACGTACTGGTTAACAGTGGTACTTGTGTCTGTCCTTGCGCTAATGCCTAGGTATACTCGTCTTACGTTTACCAAGACTGAATTTCCGCTAGATTTTCAACTATTTTGTATTTAATTTAAAATTAATTTTCTCGCTCTTCTCTTGTTTATTTCAAATTCTATAATTCTGTACAGTTCAATTTTAAAAGTAATATACGTTTCATCTTTTTGCGATTTGTATATTAAATACGCATTGACTTAAAATTTTCGTGCTATTTCTTGTCTGTTAATAATTTGCTATCGATTTCGGATTATCTCTAATTCAACCGAGAAGTAATTTCGACGAGTGTTATATTGAATGACACTTTTTTTTGTTAATGACCTCAGGCTTGTATATAAGGCGTTACGATCCACTATCGCACCAGAGGCTATGCAGGTCGTCTCGAGGCAGGTTGCCGCGAAAAGCGGTAGTCCAGTACGTCGGCAACGTATCAGTAATCAGAGAGGCGAAGTCAATTTTATCGCTGGATGGTCACGCTCTTCCCAACACGCTACCATCAGGTATGTTGTCCGTTACACTCATCGCTATCCAATTATGCTAAACAACGGTCATGAGTACCGTATTGTTCGCTCTTCCCTGTGTAATGTGTCATTAATTATTTATTGCAGGCCCGGCAGTTACACAAGCAAAAGCAACGCTCTCACGACTATCGTCGCGTGAGACGCGAAATATAATCAGATAAAGTGTGCCTATTTCACTAATCTAGAAACCCGACCAAAAAAAAAAAAAAAAAAAAAAAAAAATAGAAAAATCGCCGAAAAAAGAGAAACCGACTTTCCGCTGTGACAATCTTCTTTGAGAATTGGTGTTTCTTTACCGATTCAGAAAGGATCTTCTGAAAGTCGTTTGCACTGACAGTCTTGATTAATTATTCCTGTTCTTAGGTTGCATAGTTGTAGTTACAATAATGTTGACACGAAAGAAAGGAAAACTAATCATGACTGTGATGCAGCTGGGCATAAAAACTCACTATTGAACTTTACACTATAGATTATTAAGAAGCGTCGAAACTTCGTCACGTGCGAGATAATCGTGCGCGTCATCGTGCGCCCATCGCGGCGTGCTTGTTATCAAACGCGTGATAACGCTAACGTTTCATTGCCATTCTCGAGTTATGATTTCGGTTGATTTAAAATCGCGTGGCCTTAAATCTCAGATCGTTCGTTGCATTTAATGGCTGTGACTTCTAGGGACCAAGACTGTGTGTGCATAACTTAATCAGACAGATCGGATTCGAGTGCAAGTCTATGCTGCGCTATATCAAATATTTTATTTTTATTTTCTTTTTTCGACATAGAATTTCACTCGAACGTGCATACGTAACTTTTGATTGGATCGTATGGAAGATTAACTTCAGAGACGGACGCATATCGAGCGTTTTGTTTGTATACCTTTGAAGAATATGTGTACAAAGTTGTGAAGAGAATGCAAAGTATATATGTGTATATGTAGGTGTTCCGCGAGCGCAGTTCAATCGCTAATAGATTTTATTCAATCAGTTTATTTTCTAAATAAACTTTTTTAATCAAGTTAACGTAAAATATTACATAATTCGTAAAGTAAATAGCAGGAAGCAGGCGCGGACGTTTCAAGAAACCATGACTGCGCCGAGATTCACTATTTCCGGTCGATCTGCGATCGATGGAACGCCTGATAAATTATAATATGATGACGTTATATACGTGCTTTGTTATATTTATTGTTGTGTTATCAACTGTAATATCGGAGAAAATATTGTGAAATATATCAATTTAAAGCTTTTAATTTGGATAATTGATATAAATATATATATTGAATGTTATATCGATACCATGTTACACGTGCTATCTGATAGTATTTTGATAATGTGCGAATTATATATTGTGTGCGTTTACCGACGTAAGGAGAGTGTTGCGCTATTAAAAAACAAGTCAACTGTCCTCTGTTTGTATCTTGTTTCTGCTAATCCATCGCTTTCATCCATTTCTCCCTTTATGAACATCAGATCAGCAAATTCCACCACGCAACTAGTATTAACATCTAGTATACCCAATAGAATTCAATCAATAAGTTTTGCGAGCCAAGCCAAACCGAACCGAATAATGATTTTTGCGTGTGTACATATCGCTTTTGTATATAGACAGATACATTTCTTAATAAAAACAATAAAAAGAAATTGAAATCAAACAACAATATAATTGCCAATTGATGTAAACAACGGAAACCGATGAAAAGTTAGAGATTAAAATCGAGAATTACAGATTTATCAGAATTCTTAGAAATTACAGATACAGTTATCAGGGAATTAATTTACGAGATAATCGACAATGGTGAAGGAACTGGGCAATGTTCGCTAACAATGAAGATACCGTCTGCCTGTAGTGCATGTAGTGCCAAAGTAGTTAAGCGAATACAACGATTATGAGCACCACTGTGTCATGCGGAAGAAAGAGATGTCGGAGGGGATGGAGCCGAGAGGGTGAAGGTGGAGAGCGCAGAGGATATCGCTGTGTGCGGCAGCGTGCTGCGGCAGCTGTTGCCTCAGTAGTGGCTGGTGCAGGTCAGGCGGTATATTCGTCTGTGTGATGACGTGAGCGTGGGACGTTCTCTCACGAGTGTGCGTCGTTTACCTTAAGATTCGCGCGTGTCGTTCTCTATACTGACACTTCTCGCTAATAAGAGAGCGTGAATCGATCGAATCAAGAGAGCAAGCAGGAGAGCGAGCGAACGGTTGGTACAAATCGTAAGTTCCACTTGCGCGTTGCAGCTCGCCCTTTGTTCCTTTCTAGATTTCTACCTGCACAAAAGCAAACGCGGAACTATCGCCTTTTCATTGTGACGTTTCCTTTTCCGTCTATTTCGAACGCTCGGTTATAACTTGCAGTCATGAAATTATTACACAGCTGAGAGAGACACGTTCCAACAGCTGATTCCCTAGTGTGTTAATAAGTGAAGTAACGTGAGAATATAATGAATTTTATGGTCGCGTTTGTGCGATAAGTAATCGCGCGCGTGATGCAAGGTCAAAAACTGATTACCGATCACACGTGTCCAATTTTACAGCTAATATTTTGTTTCATATTCGCTAAAAGAAGTGTATAAAAAAAATAACTGTACTGTAATACATGCGGCGTTTAAAACGCACGATAAGATACTTCGCCTCACAAAATCGATTACGTCTGTAATTACGTTGGAGGACAAATTTTACTGTGTTATATGTACAAGATTACATCGCAACACGTTTTCTACTTTTTCTTTACTTCGCGATTCACACTATTCAATTATTAAAATGACCGCCTGACCGCGTTTCAGCCGGCAATTCTGTGTCACGTTAAAATTTAATCTAAAAATTCTTGTGTACCTTTTCGAAGCGCTGTTTATTCAGTTGGTGAAGATTGTCGCATTTGTCAAATAAACGAAAATAGAATTAAAGATTTTTATTAATAAAATCCTCATTGTCTTCACTAGATTCTTTTTACTTAAAAGTAAATTACTGTTTTAACAATTCTGAATTTTATCTGATTTTCCTAAACAAAAATGAATGATTTTATCTAAAATAGACAGGAAGGCGGCGGCAAAGCTTATGCATCGACCTAACATATTCAGTACGCGTGACTGTGTCATGCTTTTGCTGCCTTCAGACTACAATGACGTCACGAGAGTGATACCTAGAATTTGCATCGTAATATTTCCGAAGATCAATCGAGATTAACGGTCACCATAAATGATGCACCGATCATATCTTAATAACGTGACATATTTGCATATATCTTCATAATGATAACACGATAATGCGAACAAGGATGAGTTCTGTAAGACACAATGCGAAATATGCCGCGGAGAAAAAAAAAATTAATTCCACAAAAGAACTATTTTCTGAACAGCAGAATAAAATTAAAATTTCTTGCATCCTTTTATTATTATTTGTTCTATTAATAAATCTACACCTACATTCACTTTATATTGGTTATTTACGCCCGCGAAGTAACCGTGACGATTGCAATTAAATGTCAAATGTGAAAGAAAAACGTTAATTAAAAACTTAATTTCTTTTATGCGTTTTATCATTTCTACTCTCTCTACTACAATTTCTCTTCTTTTTTATTTTATTTTAACTCAAAAGTTGAAATTTCTGTAAACTAAATAAAGAAAAGAAAGTTTAGAAATTTGAGTCAATGAGTTAATCGATTTCGGAAACTAGAAATTCAATTTCACATAGAATGCATTTCTATCAATTTTTTTATGCATCTATTATTATCTACATGTATTTTGCACAGTAAAATTCCTTGTAAGAGAAATTGAAGGACTGAATTTCTGTTTGATTATACCCGTTGCGTGATGAAACGTCTATCCTTTAATTGGAAAAATCAGCAACTCTACACTTGCGGATAAATCATGCGATATGCAATGTGTCCTTGGTACAGGCAACATTTCATATTACGCGATCTATTTTAAAAGAATTTTTCAAACGGATCGAATTTTTCTGCATTAGATTCACCGGACTCAAAAGTTTGTCTTCGAGGACATTTCAAAGAGATTGCCACAAAAATAATGAATTGTGACGAAGAGTTAAAAAAATGCATTATTTCTAATAAAGAAGGAAACTGACAATTAGAAAATAAATTTGAATTTATTGTAAGACCTTTGAAGAATCGTGAGAAAAGTATTTCTTAGCAATGTCATTTCGAGAAAATAAACTTGCTACACTTTCGAAATACAAATGGTTGTTTATGTTTCGAAACAATGATATCAACGAGGTGACTCGAATGCCGAATCAGGATCCTCTCGTATTATTTTAAAGATTATAAATTCTCACGAATCGGGTGTAAATCCGTAACTCGGAATGAATTCGCATTACCGAGAAAAACTTCTACCGTGCAAATTTATAGAACTGTTAAAGTCCGATAACGTATGATAAAAGACATCGATAACAAAATGTTAATAAATTTAAAGGCGTTGAAGTGACGAAGATACATGAGATTATGTCGCAAGTTCACCTCGCATAGTCATGTGAGATAAACTCACCTAACACGGTTCTTTCTGCAAAGCAGCGAGAACGAACGACAATTGCATTCGGACAATAGTTCTATTCATAGCATAATTGATTTTCGCGAAAAGTGCGTGTATTGCAACTAACGAGTTCGCATCTGCTGATACAGCTTACGTAATCGCGTCAGAGGCGGCGTGTCAAAGATGACCTTGGCAGTTTTCTATCGACGGACCGTTGATTCGGTTGCATCGCGGAAGCGAAGTTGGAGATGATGCCGACGAGAAGCTGCCACGCCTGGTCTTTACTTTGAGACGAGATCTCCCAGGGAAAGGGAGATGTCACGAGTTGCCTACCCGCGAAAGTGCAAGCGTAGTGCGAAGAGTTGAGAGAGAAAGAGTAACCACGTGGAACACGCGCCGGTTGAGAGATGACGGTCACCTACACTGCCGAAGTAGCCACTTGTAGAGGCCTTGGTTGCTTCCTCAAACTTTTACTAAGGTGAGATCACGATATTGCCTTCTTGTTAATACTTGGAATTAAAATAATTGTCAATTTAAATTTAAAAATATTATCTAAGTTATCTGTCAATGAAGATTTTTAGATTTTTCCTAGTTGGCGGAATTATCGAAGCTGTTATTTATAAATATCATAATATTCAATTTTTTCTTTATTTATATTTTTCCTCTTTTTCTCTACATAATGTTACTTTTTTCTTTCTACAATATTCTGCATTTTTATTTTCAGCTTTTGATGCACCGTGCGCGTTAACCTGTTAATTTTAATACATCGCTACTTTAATTTCCAATATTTTATTGTCCATTTATCTCATTTTCCATTTTTATTTTTTTTTTCTCATTTTCCGCTTACGATTCGAGCAATGCATGCAGTTGCATGCAATAAATATCAAGTAAATTGATGTGCAAATATAAAATTTTCCTTCTTCACATTAACTTTTTCACTTCGTGCAAAACTAACATGTTGTAGACATAGTCAATAATGATATGCATGTAAATCGTCGGTGTTCTTGAGAATAATACCGCAAGTTACGTTGGAATACTTCCAATCTCAGGGGTGACGAATGTTTCCAACGTGCTTGCATAAAAATACGACACCCGTCATCCAAACTTGACACACTTCGAACATAACGACACTAACGTGGAGAGACTAAACGAAGATACGGTCTATTGAGGCAGGATTATTGACTTTCAGCTCGATAACAGCACGCGAGTATTTGTTATCGCTTCTTTATTACTGTGCAATGTCTGCATGTTTCGAGCATGACTAATTCTCCGTCAGACCCTAGAGCGCACTATCTTTATTAGAATTTCTGCCAAGAGGCGCGCGATTTCCCGACAGATCGCTCATTAAGAGGCCATCACGGATAGTCATCACGTTCTTCTCGTGACAGATGTTCTCCGCTCGTCTGATTTACGAGCTGTGCGATTTGTTTCAGATGGCGAGCAAGCGTTTACAAACTCGTCTGGATCGATCTGGCGCTCTTCCTCTTCATCTACTACTCTTTGTCTGGTGTCTACCGATTACTGCTGAACGAGGAACAGAAGAAGACGTTCGAATCCGTGGTGGCGTATTGCAATGCATACAGCGATCTCATACCGTTGTCGTTCGTCTTGGGTTTCTATGTCAGCATCGTAATGACTAGATGGTGGAATCAATACATGGCGATACCATGGCCTGATAGTATCGCGGTCTACGTATCGTCCACTATACACGGAAATGACGAGCGCGGTCGCTTAATGCGCAGGACGATCGTTAGGTACCATTTAAAAAATGTATAAGCTTGTTATTAGAATAACGTCAACGAATAATGTTACGAATAAAATTCGTAATAATTTTTTCCTTTTCTTTCAAATTACAGAATGAGATTGATTGATCTTTATATCGAAATATTGATATACACATCTGATTATAATTATAAATCAATATTAAATTTCTTATTAATTGTTGAATTTTATAGAAAAAGAAAGATAGAAGCAAAGACATCTTATCGTAAAGAGAAAAATGTTGTTTAAAATTATTTCGTATGAATTTTACCAAGAGTATACGAGTTTCACTTTTGACAAATCTACCAGATTTTTCTTTTCTTAGTAGACAGAAATGAATTCTGTTCATAGATACGTATGCGTTTGTCTGACTCTGGTTTTAACGATGGTTGCACCGCGGGTGAAGAAGAGGTTTCCCACTATGGAGCATTTCGTAGATAGCGGTCTGCTCTTGGAGAACGAATTATCGATATTTCAGAGCCTAAACACAAAATTTCCCAAACCGAGCAAACACTGGCTGCCTATAGTTTGGGCCGCGAGTATTGTGACCCGCGCTCGAAGGGAAGGTCGGATTCGGGACGATTTCGCAGTGAAGACGCTTGTTGACGAACTCAATAAATTTCGCGGCATGTGCGGCAGTATTTTACACTACGACACGATCAGCGTCCCGTTAGTCTACACACAGGTGAATTTACGCGCTATCTATTAAGTCAATAATTACGAAAGGCAATTAATACAGCAGGATGTGGTTTCTCAGAGGCAAATAATGATATAGAAGGATAAAAGTAAAAACCAGAAGCGCGATAAAAAAAGCAATTACACAAAAATCTCGAGAAGTCATGAACAAATGTTAGAGAAACGTATATTTACATGCTTAATGAATGTGTAAGAGAATCGTGCAATTTATCCTAGATATGAATCAGAATTTTAAATTTTGTTATTCTTTTTATTATAGGTCGTAACGTTAGCTGTATACACATACTTTCTGACCAGCGTAATGGGTCGTCAGTGGATTCAGAAGTCGGAGTCGAACATTGATATGTACTTCCCAGTGTTTACGACATTACAGTTCTTTTTTTACATGGGCTGGCTGAAAGTAGCCGAAACTCTAATCAATCCGTTCGGCGAGGATGACGACGATTTTGAAGTGAATTGGTTAATCGATCGCAATTTGCAAGTAAGAAATACTTTTTCTTATTGTTCTTGAAATATTAATAGCTAATGAATAAATAATATTGCGATTACTCACCGATTTGAAGGTAAGCTACTTAATCGTGGACGAAATGCATCACGAGCATCCTGCCCTCATACGTGATCAGTATTGGGACGAAATATTCCCCACGGAGCTGCCATACACCGCTGCAGCGCAACCCTTTCGCGAGGAACACCCTCAACACTCAACAGCTAACATACAATTATCCGCCGCGCAACAAGAACTGCAACCATCGTCGGTTAAAATCGAGGATTTGGCACCGGATTATCAGCAAAAGTTCAATCCCGATCTTGCTGATGATGCCGCGTCGGGAATACATTTCACTGTAACCGGCAAAATGTCTCGGTAAGTGCATGTTACTTTTCTGAAATTTCCAAAATAGTTTACTGAATATTTTTTGCTCAAGTTTATATTTATTTACATTTATCACTTTATATATTTTTAATGCAAAATCAGAAGTGGTACAGAAAGCACCGATCTTAGTAATGATGGATTAATAAGGTAACTTTCATTTTTTATCTCGCACTAAATTAATATAAAATGTAAAAGTTTATTAGAATTAAACGTGGAAAAATTATTCCGATAATAAAGATGTACATATGTAGTAATATTAATCATGCAAAACAATGTTAAATAATAAAATTGGATTTAATGGAAAAAAATTGGCCGCACATAATAAAAATTGCCAAACTCTGAAAATAAAAAAATAATGGGAAAGTTTAAAGAATCAAATCCTTTAAAAAGTCTTTATTTTTTTACTTTTTCTTGTACAGAAAATCAATTTCAATTTAAAAAAAATTGATATCGATTTTTTATATAAGGGAAATAATCGAGATAATAACTGGTTGCATTTATAATTTTAAGCTTTACTAACTTTTTATCAGGAGTGCCAGTAGAGTGAGTACCCGCAATCTCAGTGGTGGTTCAACTCCCAGCATCTTAGGTGGTTCGCTCACGAGGGTAAACAGCGTCACCAGTGTACTGAAGCGATTGTTTAGCAGAGAAGACAGGCCGGATGGTGGTCATACAAGCGATACTAAAACTCCAGGAAAGATTCCTCCTTCAAGTTCGGCTGCATCGTTACAAGTTCGCCCACCTGGTATGTCTCTAGTTTTATATTAAATATTGCATTAAAACAATGATGAACTTCTCGCTAACACTAGTACTTTTATTCTTATTTTGAAAATGATTTTTGTGGGAGAACAATAATAATAAATTTTTCACGATCTTCGTTATTTTTTATTTTTTGATAAATATATATATATTTATAAAATACGACGATGTTTTGATAAAATTACTTTATAAAGATGTCAGCTATTTAATTTTCTCATTTTTAAACTCTCTCTTAAGTATCAAGTTTTATTTGTACGAGCAAAATTATTTGAATTTACAAAAATAAGATAGAACATAACGTAAACATCGCAGGTGCAGGTGGTTCTATGAGGATAGGCGTCATCGAGGAAGTGGACGAGCAAATGACACTCACATCGTTAAAACAATCGAATGATAGCGGCAGACCTCATGTACAAAGTATATTTGCGCAAGGCCCGCCGCCGCCGAGTGATCCCGTCGACGTTCCCGGTGGCGCGCAATCTCGCAAACGAGAAATATTTTCTACGAGCGCACCTCCTTTTTCTACAGGAAAAGAAGGTCTAACGAAAACTGGAAGTTCAGGATCCGACAATATGCATGAAAGGCAAAGATCTTTAAGGTTGGTAACTTAATGAAAAGTCTGAGACGAATTTAAATAAGACAAGGCGATTTTCAAGAATTATTTCAGGATTTGTAAATATTCTCGAGATTCGATATGGATTATTTACAAATTTACTAATTTAATCTAACTAATCTAAAATTTTATTAGGATTCAAGATCTTAGATGACGAAAAGTGCTAAAATTTGTGTATAATAATTTCTAGTAGATATACATTTTGTTTTATTTCTTTTTAATCTTTGGATCATATGTAAATGATGATATAAAATGCATCCAAACGCGAATTTTTCAACAGCTCAAATTAATCTTAATTTTATTAGAAAAATACTTTTTTAGAAAATTATATCCAATTAGAGATTTAAATATCCTAAAAATTAAATTTTGCTAGAACTGCATTTTAATTAATATTAGATCTCTGTTCTTATAAAATCTAATTTAATTTCAGGACACAAGAATCCAGACACTCGATGCCATCAAGCGTAGTTTTCGAGCCGGCAAGTTACACTGAAAGTGGAATAAACGATGATGCAGCCAGTATAGTGAGCTCTTCATGTTCCAGTGAGACATCTCCAAACGAATTTAAGAAATTAAAAACTGAGAGAAAAGAACGAAGGCGTAACCGTAGATTTGTACGAAGCATTAGTGGGCAAATCAATGCACTGATCGGCAATCAGTCGAGTCCTCCCGATTCAGAGACCCTTTTGCTGACAGAATTAGCAGACAGATCGCGATTCTGCATGACGAGAAGCGAACACGAGGAAAGTGATCAGTAGTAGGAAAATAGGTTGTTATTACATCGAAAATGACTGGCCTAAACAAGCTTTAGTTTAAAAAATAGAATTGAAACAAAAAGTATGATCATACATCACCGCACATAAATGGCATAAATTTTTTACACGTTTTTGATGTACTTATAATACAATATCTCGTGAAAATTGTTCCATTATAATTATTATTAGTCAAGGTAAAATATAGCGATTATACAAGTATTATTTTTATGTCAATTGCGAAGTTTTCTAATTTAATTTCTTGACATCCTTTTGAACTCAGCAGGATAGCTTCTATAGCTTTAGCAATGTAAAGTTTGTAAAAAATTAAGAATTGTTTTACATGGGTTTAAATATGTACAGGATGATTATTATTGATACTATTGTACAACTTACGAGGAGCTTCTAATTAAAAAATAAGTTAAAAACTTAAGATTAAAATATTTTTACGAGGCCTTGTTTTATTTAGCACTTTTTTAAAGAAATATTTAAAAAATTGCAAATTTAATGATATTTTTACATTTAGTTATATTTCTTACATTTGTATGATTTTGTATAATTATTATATAAATATATGATTATTGTATAAATATATATTTATATAATATATAAATTTTATAATATATAAGTATATTTATATAATCATTATATAAATATATGATTTTGTAAAAATAACTTTGTATTGTCAAGAATAGATTTTCCTGTATAATGTAGCTCCACTGTTGTACAAATATTTTTTGCAAAAAGAAAAGAAAAAAATTTAGCAGATAAAATTTCAAGTTCCTTAGCTTATTTATAAATATAAAAAAAATAAAAATTTGATATTTTTTTAGGTAAATATATATAGTGAGAATATGTAATTATTTTTGCGTTAAGAACCAAGTGTAAGTGTAGTGTAACATTATTTCCATAATGTTCAAGAAATAAGATAAACCGAGAAAGGTGCTATAAATGGAAGCTCTTAATGCTCAATTGATATATTCAATTAACCTGATTTATACAACAGGTTACGAAAATAGGAGGCATCATTTTTATAAATTTTTCAAATTATTTACAAAGATGAATGACTTCAGATTTTTGTAAACAAAAAACAACTGTTGAATAAGAATTATTTAAATAAAAGGTGCTATAAAAACTTGAAATGTGCTATAAGTGAAAGCTCGTTAATGCCTAATGGATACATTTTTTAAAATTAAATTTATACAATAATGGTTATAAAATTAAGAAGCATTATTTTTTTAAAAATGTTTTAAATTATATACAAAAATGAATGACTTCAACTGTTGGTAAATAAAAAAACGCTGAATGTAAGGACTGTTTAAATACTTATCTAATTAAAATATATATCAAAATAATTTAATTTTTTATCTAATTTTTATGTAGAAAATTACATATAAACTTTTGAAAATTACATTGTGATGCCAAAAATTATATATAGAAAAATACATTAAAATATAATTTTTATATTTCATTTTGGTGTCACAAGAGCAATGTCTTATAGGCATATAAATGTAAATTATTTGAATGTTATTTAAATGACATTCCTCGATAACATACTTTTATTGATATTCTTTCATAAGTCGTTTATTTAAACAGTATTATTAAAATATAATATGTTTGATAAGATAAAAAGTTGGTTCTTTTTTTAGTAAAATATTATAAGTGTAATGCTCTTTTTATGTATTTTTGTAGTAAAATCACAAAAATAAAAGCATAATATTGCTTTTATTAATCTTTAATTAGATAAAATAGGAATTTTTAGCAAATTCATTTTAATAGTAATTAATAGTAAGCGTTATACTCTTAGCATTTTCTATTTATATGTATAAATACGTGTATTTTTAAATAAAAATAGAAAATAAAAAAAATTAATAGAAGCCAGAAAATCTCCATGAAAGAGGAAAAAATCAGCAAATTATTTTTTTATTACAAATAGATTAAAAAATTTAATAAATTATAAAAAAATTAACCGATATTTTTGGAAAAGTAATTTCATCATTGTTATATCCTTATGAAAAAATGAGAAATAATAGAAATTATTAGGACCTTGAATAAGTTCTCGCTGTTTTTTTTGTTAAAAAAAAACATTAATTTAAAATATAAGGCTTACAATAACTTTACTCAAAGTATTGTCCATCATTAGAGACCACTTTCTCCCATCTTTCTGGCAGTAATTGAATCCCCCGTCGAAAAAACGATTCATCTTTTGACGCAATCCATGAATCGACCCATTTTTCGGTTTCTTCGAAAGAATGGAAGCGCTGCTCGCTCAAACCATGCGCTATCGACCGAAACAAGTGGTAATCCGAGGGGGCTATGTCCGGTGAATACAGCGGGTGAGGTAGAACTTCCCATTGAAGCGTTTCCAGGTAAGTTTTGACTGGTTTTGCCACATGTGGCCGAGCATTGTCATGTAACAAAATGACTTTGTCGTGTCTCTGCCCGTATAGTGGCCGCTTTTCTTTTAGAGCTCGACTCAAACGCATCATCTGAAGTCGATAGCGAGCTCCCGTGATAGTTTCATTAGGTTTAAGCAGCTCATAATAAATTACGCCCTGCTGATCCCACCAAATGCAGAGCAGAAGTTTCGAACCATGGATATTCGGCTTTGCCGACGATGTTGATGCATGGCCGGGCTTACCCCACGATTTTCTACGCTTAGGATTATCGTAGTGTATCCACTTTTCATCTCCAGTGATGATACGGTGCAGAAAACCTTTTCTTTTATGCCGTTGAAGCAGCAATTCACACATGAGAAAACGTCGTTCAACGTCTCTCGGCTTCAACTCATACGGCACCCAATGTCCTTGCTTTTGGATCATTCCTAACGCTTTTAAACGTTTTGAAACTGTTGACGCATCTACTTGCAATGTTTTCCCGAGCTCTACTAGCGTCTGACATGGATCTAGATCAAGCAATGCCTCCAATTCTTCGTCTTCAAACTTTGTCGGTGCTCCAGAACGTTCTTTATCTTCAAGGTCAAAATCATTATTTTTAAAGCGCCTAAACCAGTCTCTGCATGTCGTATTCGACAGAGCATTGTCACCATATGTTTCAACAAGAATTCTGTGTGCTTCAGCTGCAGATTTCTTTTGAATAAAGCAGTGCAATAAAATTCCCCGCAAAAACACTTTATTTGGCACAAAAGTAGACATTTTCGCAATAGGTAATTAAACACATGGTTGACACTGTGGTAAACTGTATCTACTAGAATTTGAGGTTACATATAGTACTACTTAGCTGATGCGTTTCCGTACGAAATTCCATGCACAGAGTGCCGCTACGCCATCTTTTAAGAAACAGCGAGAACTTATTCAAGGACCTAATATAAAAATATTTACTTTTATTTTTCCATAGAAGTAACTTTCAGAATATTAATAAAAATATCACAGTATTAGCATGTTCTTTAATAATATTTGTTAGTTTTTTATAAATATAAATTAATCATAATCCATTACACAACGAAATCTTACAGTGCATTATAAATAATATTAATAAAATACGATCAAGGACTTTGAGCAATCTTTCGTAATTATTAAAGAATATGCTTTTATAGTGATTATAAGTCATATAGGATAATATATATGTATTTGTGTGTATGATAATCGTGCATTATTTGCATATTCACTACATAAAATGGTTCTGCTTTGGTTCTACGTATTTGGCGGAATCAGTATTTTCAAATATGAATATCATAAAATCAGAAATCAGAAGTAACTTAATTAACGAATATTGATCAATGTTTAAGATTATCCTTATTCTCTTATAATCCTGATTTTCAAAAAATTGCGAAGTTAGCGCAATGTCAAAGATCTCATTAATATTTATATTTTTTACTTTTTTTTACTTTATGTTCATATTTTGATTTTTATTTTATTTGAATTCTATTATAAAATTTATAATTTTAAATTTGTATTTTTATATTAATTTTATTCTTATTAATTTGTTTATAGTTTAAAACTTGGTTTATCCCTATTAATATGTTTAATAAACAGTTAAATCATATTCTAATTTTGTATTTTTCCTCCTATACACATGAGTAGATCGCGAAGTCGCTCTTACTAAAAAAAAGTAGCTTGCAGGTGTAAAAAAGTGGGGCCGACTAAAGCATCTTTGGTTTGTTTTACTAAAAATAAGAATCTTCAATATTTTTTTTTTTTTTTTTTTGGAACTATTGGGACAACAATGTCCCACAATATTTGAGACACAAGTCTCAATGAACCTTCTCATGGCAAGAATACTGCTCGTAGGTTTTGCCAATGCCTTCGAGAGAATCCAAAGCGGGTATCGAAACCCGATTCTCTAGCTTACTAAGCTAGTGCATCAGCCCCACGCCACTTACGTGACGTGTATCTATGATGTTGAAACTTAATTTCTGTTCGTGGATCGAGCTTTTGTTATTAAATGTTATCATATAATAATTGTATTATTAATTTTACACACACACATTATTTAAATATAAAAATTTTTTCTTGCCATAGAAGGTTCATTGAGACACAGTAGTGTCTCATTAGTGTCAATAAAAGAAAATTAAAAAGAGAATTCTTCATTATTCTAACAGATCTGGTTTGGTTTATTATCAAAGTTAAAATAATTTTATTGCTCAATGTTTAAGATTATCCTTATCCTCTTAAAATCCTGATTTTCAAAAAATTGCCAAATCAGCGCAATGTCTAAGATCTCATTAATATTTATATTTTTTTACTTTTTTTTAATTTTATTATATGTTCATATTTTGATGACTTGCATTAATGTGTCTCATATAATGTAGCACATTGCAATTATCTTTCTCCCTCTGAAATCGGTACAAAACGGCGTACCAAAGATAACTCACTATTCTCGAAGAACGCGCTATAGAATAAAGAAAACAGTCGAGATGGGTAGATTGAAAAGATAGAAATCAACTGCATGCAGTTCATACGCGATTTTCTACTTATAAATCGAGCGACTTAGATAAATTAAAGCGTCGTATTTTTGTCTCGCTTTATTCCACTGAGCAACAACGATAAAGCTTGAAGAGCGAAAAAAAAATTAATCAATTTAATCTTTACATTGATATCTGGAAAAGGATTAATTAATCCATGACTGTATTTTTACAATTGATGCGTAAAATGTTAAGAATTGTATTCTAATGCCATGCATTTTAATCCTTTTTGCATTTTATTAGTTTTTATATATTTCTTTATATGCATTTTTATAGTAATTGTAATAATTAATTAGATCAGAAACATAGGCAGATAAATTTATATATATTTAGAAGTTTATATATTTGTAATATCGATTTATACAATAGCTATACAAAAAAAATTTTTACAATACAATTTACATTATGCGAATTCACAAATTAGGAATGATAATGAGACTAATTTTTAATTGTTTCAGAGATTCTGCAAGCCTTTCTTACAATTGTTATTAAATCTATTGCTTATATTTGTTAAGTATAAATTATAATTAATCTTTTTGTAATTTGTACAAAGTAAAACGATAATGTGAAAATACTTCTTTATTATTATATATTCTACATATTTGTGTTACATATTTTTTACATATTAAACTGTCGCTTTTGATTGTCTAATTTAATATTATAAGACAATAAAAAAGAGAAAAAATATAAAAATTAATCAAATGTTACAGTAAATTTCTATTTTTGATTGAATAGAAATTAAATAAATAAATTATATAATTTCTCTTAAAATTCCATTGTATTAATGAAAGTGTATCAGTTATGCATTCTATTATAATTAATATATTATAATTGATGTATTATAATTGTTACAATATTAATTCTCAAATCAATTCAAACGTTTAACATAAAAGTTAATATATATTATATATATATATATATATATATATATATATATATATATATAATATAATTAATATATATAATATATTATTATAATGTATAACGTATGTCAATATATATAATATATTTAAAGATTATCTCTACCAAAGTCATATAATATTAAATTGAAATCACATAAAACTTGTAAAATATAACGGAAGTATGTATAAAAACATAGATAATAAAAGAAAATAAATATGAAATATGTCGCAGTATTGATTGGAAGATAGTTATAAAATTACATGTTTGCAGAAAATGCTTTGTTGATAAAATCGATATAAATAAAAGCAAATTACAGAATAATTAGACATGTCAGAAATACGATTTTTTTCGAAATACGAATTGTTTTCAGTTATTCCAAATCATTTAAGTCATCAAAATCAAAATTATTGCTGGCTGCGCTACTTGAACGTTGTCAAAGTCTTTTTTGGATAAATCTATGAAAATATTAAAATATGTATTAGAAGTATTAAACGCAATTCAAAGAAATTAAAATTTTATAACATAATGAAGCTCATTGATGTCGTTTCTTTAATTTTGTGTTCTTGTGGATGGCTCAGATATACTGTTTGTTTCTTGTATTGTTACCCAAGTCATTGTACTGTTTCTTCGTGTTTTTTTATGTAGATTGAGAAGGTAAGCTTTCAAATCATAGTGTTAGAACACTTCTTGCATCACACATAAAAATAATTAATTAGTTCAACATTCTTTTACCATAGGATTTTTTCAGAGATTTCGAGTTATTTAAGTCACTAATCGTTAAAGTCAAAACTATTCTTATTGCTGGCTGGCTACTTGCAGATCCGTTGTCAAAGTCTATTCTGCATAAATCTATGAAGATTTTGAAAATATTTCTTAGAAACGAATGCTATTGTCTTGATTATAGTGTGCACATTATATATATAAGAGCGCATTAAATGCTTTTCAAAAAAAATAAAATTTTGTAATATATAAATATTAATAAAACTCACCATTCTTCTTTCTTTACTTTTGTGCACTTGTTGATGGTTCAGATATATTTCTTTCCATGTACATTTTTAAGGTGTGTAAATACGTTTTGTGCAAGAGAAAGCTGTATAATCTTCTTTTTTATTTGTTTTTCACACTCTCTACATTTTGCACTAAATTCATTATACTGTTTAACATATTTCCACACCAAGCTATGTTGCTTATTGTTATCTTTCTTTGGTGGCTGCATATTGTGTCGCACTGATAAATGACATTTTAGATTACTGTACGATCTTTTTTGTATGGCCGAGCTCCAGTCGCATTCCGGTATTTTGCATTTAGCTTTTGAATCGTTAATTTTTTCGAAATATTCCCATATCCAATGTTTTTCTTGTAGTTTTATATTATAATGTTCTTTTTTAAAATGCCTATTTATGTTTGATGTTTCAACGTATTTTATGTTATGTTCCTTTGGCAAACACAATTTACATACTGCTCTAAAATTCTTTTTTACTTGAAAATGTTGCAAAAACTCGCTATGGCCTTTTTTAATATCCTGTGATATAGACATTGTCTCCGTCTTTTACGACAAAGTGCTAATAACTCACTAAGATGAAAACGGACTGAATGATCTAACGCAACGTCCGAGTGCGAATAGTACGGTGTATATATTATGAGAAATGTTTATAAACTTTTCGACCTAGTATCAAGCCACTCTCGATGTAATGCAGAAGAACAAAATTGAATAATGCGATTGCTTTCTTCACAAAATCGCAATTTACGATAAACATGTAAAGCCAATAATTGCTCATATATATAATAATTATAAAATATATTTTATCATGTGAAACATATGTGTCACATCTTAAATTAATATTAAACATTAATTAAACGTGATTGTACATTATTTAAGAAATATACATTATAATAATTATAAATGTGTCACGAATACACTTGTTTTTCCAAATATTTCGGATTATTTAAGTTCATAATCGTTAAAATCAAAACCAGTGTTGCCCAACCTTTTTGTATATGTATACGAGTTGCTTTTTTTAATAGAGTGATCTCGTGATCTGTTCATGTACAGAGGAAAAAATATAATTTGAAATATAAAATTGGAATGTGATCTTAACATTTATTAAAAATATCAATAGAGACAAACCAAGTGTCAAAATATATAGAAGTTAATAGAAACAAAATAAATATTAAAATTAGAAACGATCCCTTGCGTTATTATTCATAATGTTACCAACAGTTTTAAAAAACTTGAACATATCTTTATGTGCCACGCGCTCAAATATTCCCGGGGCACAACTATTTCCGGCGTTAGGTTAGGTTACGTTAAATTCGGTAGTGTCGGTAAGGGCGGCTGGCTGGTGCTTAACAGTGTTAAACAGTCGGCGAGAGATGGCGGTATCGTTTCATTACGTGCAGAGACGCAGAAGTAATTACATGGAGTGGGAATAAAGAGGTTCGCGCTTGCGAGCCGAGCCGAGCCGAGTTGAGAGTCGTGTGCGCTGCCGGACCGTAGCGAGGAGCAGCGATAGGGTTTAGCGGTGGCGCGGCTCGTGCTGCTCGTGTGTGCCATAGGAGCCACTGCCGGACACGACACGATCAGAGTAGTGCGCGTTCGTTTACAAGATGGCAGACGACGGTCTGTCCGCGGCGGAGGACGCGACCGCATCGGCGACGGAATTGGGGGACGGTGATTCTCGCGTGACGAGGGAGCGGCACAAACGCCCGGACGCCACCGCGCCGACCGCGACTCCGGGTCCGTTCTCGTCGGGTCAGGACGTTTCTTCCGCGAAGCGCGTCAAACACGAGGACGCTTCTTCCGCGTCTTCATACGAGGCAGACGATCATCGTCGTCCTCATCACGATCGCCGTCATCATCAGCATAATCCTCCTCGTCATTCTTACCATCATCCACCATCACCACCTCATCATTATCATCACTTTAATCTTTATCGCCATCACCTTACCAATCATCGCGACAACGACAACGATCGCGTTAGTGACGAGTACGGCAGTGGTGATGCCACGGTGACCAGTGGTGGTGATTCGTCGTCGTGCGTCGACGCGACTGGGCCAGCCGCGAGCGACGACGACGAGGAGGAGAGCGGCAACGGCGGTGGCATCGGTGTCGGAGCGCCCTGCGGTGGCGTCGGCGTCGACGGCAGTGGCAGTGGCGGCGGCGGCAGCGGCAGTGGCAGTGTCGGTCTGTACCACCTTAGAATCGAGATAGTCCGAAGCGTCGCGAAGGTGGACGACGATCACGAAGACGACGACGACGACGACGGCGGCGGTGGTGGCGGCGGCGGCGGCGGCGGCGGCGGCGTCGATAGTGACTGCGAGGGTGATAGTGGTGGCAGTAATAGTTGTATTAGTAAAAGTGGTGCTGGTGGTGTCGCGGTAATCATGACCGGTGATAATAATAATGCGACGACGCGCGTTGGCGTCGGTGTCGAGGATGCCGACGCGGCCGACGATTCGTCGTCGTCGCGACGCTCAACGTCGAGCGCGGACAGTGTGCCGGAAGTGAACGACCGCGGGGATCACGACGGCAGGAGGAGAGCGAGCGTCGAAACTCGGGAATTGGAATCGGTCGAAGAGATGAGAGTGGCCGAAGACGCTGCCGCGACGAAGAAGGCGGACAACGACGGCGTCGCTGCAGCCAGACACCAGGACAGTCCGTTCAAGGGACAGGTTAGGATGGCCGAGGACACTCTCGTCGGGCCCTGCGGCAAGAAGCGGTGCGCGGATCGATACGACAGCTCCGAGAGCTCTGACAGGTGAGTGAGCGAGTGAGCGAGACGACGGAAAGAAGAGAGGCGAATGGGATGGGAGAGTGAAAGAGAGAGAAAGAGACAACAGAATGGAGAGAAAGAGAAAGAGAGTACAAGTAATTCTATAATAGATTCTTGCAAATTAAGAGCATACAAATCCGCGATCGCGATCGTACGAATTACGAATGAATAATATATCTATTGTGTACTTGGGAACTATGCGTGTAATGTTCATATCGAAGCACGTAATGAATTCCGCCACTACGATAACAATAATAGTCCGAATATTAGTATTACTAAGCGATCGTTGTAATAATGAAAAACGTGTGTAGCTCGCGTTCCTTGAATAAGTTATTTTTTCTCGGCGCGTTTCGCCAGATACAGCGTGCGCTTTCCATCTCGCGTTCCGCCTTGTGGACAAACAGTCGCGATCGCGTCGCGTCGCGTCGCATCGCATCGCGTCGCGTCGAATCACTCGCAAGGGAGAATCGGAGAATCGCCTGGTCTCGCTTTCGATCGAAATTCGTGCGAGTCGCTTTTCGATTACGGTAGCTCCATCCGTGATAGCTTTCCGCTCCGAAGAGGGCTTCGTAATTAGCACGTAGTTGGAGTTCGACGAGCAGAGAGCTCACGGGGGTCGTTGTACCGCGGTTACGCGACCGACGACCGTGTCTGTTGCTGCTGCTGCTGGCCGTTCGTTCGATCTCTCTCCCCGTCTCTCTTTCTCTCTCTTCTTCTCTGCGTACGTGTGCGCGCCGAGTCTCGTGTGTTCGTAAGTTCGTAGATGCCTGCTATCTTCCGTCTCTCGTCCCTTCCGTTTCTCTCTCCTCTTCTTTGACGCTTCCATTGGCCGAGCAACTGATTATTTTGGTGCTTCGCGCGCGTATATCGAGCGCGTCGCCCGCTGTTTTCAGCCGTTCGCTGATTAACGCGTTGCTAACTATAAACAATAGCGCGCTTTTGCAATATGGCACAGAGAGTTCGACGGTAAGCGGTAAGGACTCGCGGTGTGGTATTTAATGTGAATGGCAGGTTGCTATTTATAGGCAATAATAGCTGAGCTTCTACAATGCCGCACTGAGAATACGATTATCTAAACTAAGCTAAGATCCCGAGTTCGCTATGAGATAATTATAGATGTTTTACATTTCAAATTTGTTGTAAAGCGTTGGTTCTTTATTGTTCGTCATTCGACACTATCTAATTGCCGTGTCAGAAGTACGAATGATACGAGGAATTTCTAATATCGATGTTTTAGAACGTGAATAGGCTCTGAGAAATATTACGCACATCTTATATTAGACATCTCCTTTCTCCGCTGCCAACAGTCATGGAATGACATGGCTTTTCCAATTTGTGTATCTAGATATTTGTATCGTTAATTGTTGATTTTATACAATATTTCACACATTTCATATTTCATACATTTTTTTATGATCACCTATAAAATTATTCTCTTTTAAACAAAAATGCTCTGTTAATTGATATCGAAACGAACGTATTTTCATCGTATATTGTCCATTTTTATAGGTCGTAACGCTTTTTTAACAATGACTCGCAACGTTTGTCATAACAATGTGATTTCTAAAATGACTAACAAAAAGTAAATACAACGCAGGACGTTATCTCGAAGCATTACACAAAGGGATAACGCTCGCGATAAAACCTTTTCTTCCTCGCGTCTCGTTTTCTGTTCGCATTCAAGGATCTGCGTGCTTTTTATAGGCGCACGAGACTCGAAATGAGAAAAGTCGACGCGATTAAAACGAAGGAGCGTCTCTCGAGACTTTCCGATTAACGGCGGTTGGTGTAGTTAGTCTCGCGGGTTGAAGTGACGCCGATATCCTACCTACGAACGTGAAGGAAAACGGGTCGCAATAAAAGTTTAGTGTCCTAACGGTGCTTCGCTGTGGTACACTAAACTCTCGAGTCGTCGTCTCTGCGTAGAAAGTCTCGACCCTTTCCTCTCGTCTCCGGCGGATAACCGCATTATTGTTCCTCGGTACGCGCCGACGGCTAGCAAGATTTTCCGGCGCGACGTCGCGGCCAAACTTCCGCGTACTTGTCTCTGCGTGGAATCTTATAGTCGGGTCGAGCAGACGATCTTGTGCGCTCTTACTTGTGTAAGACTGAGAAAAGACTGACATATTTTTCGCGACCTCTGCAACCTTGCGTTGCGCGACGACCTATTCCACATACGCGGCATAGATTATTGTATTGTAAATTCATGAATTTAGTCATTTCCGTTTAATCCATCTAATTTTCCATCTAATCTTCTATTTTTTATCCTCTTTAATTTATTATTATCTTCTTTAATAATGTTTTCTGACGATTGGAAAAAAGTTTTCAAGTACGAAAATGAGTTTTTAGAGAGAGAAATGTTGCTCTGCAGATTTTCACATTTAATTTAGAGTTTTACATTTAAAATTCTAATCTGACCGCAGATTAGAATTTGCGGTCAAGTTTGATTGTGACATATGTGAGACAAATTCTATTATGACACGTTTTTCATTAGAGACAGGATCATACATTTTCACATGTCGTACTTTCACATATGCAAGTTTGCGTATTAATAACCGAACTCATTCGGATGAAGCAGGATTTACATTTAAAATAACGGTTGAGTCAAGCTGACTATGTTTTGCATTCCTAAGGACGTGCACAACAATGTTTACTCACGTCTTTTCCTTTACAATAAACAGATTTCTCTTTTCCTTCCTTTCTTCTCTGTTTTCTGATATATACAAGTTCTGCTACTCTTCTCCACGAGCATGCGTGTATTTGTGTATGTAGCTGATGTATTATTCCATGGAAACTTCACTATGAGAGTTCTGGCTTTTTTAAATAGCTTTATACAGTTTTAAATAGATAGAACAAAATTCTGACCTTTAAATTTAAAAAGTAGCTTAGGACAAATTGAGATTTAAGCTTATATTGCGTTTTAATTTATCCTACTTATTAATTTATCCCAAGAATTTTTTCATCACTTTTTTCAAATTTAAAAAGCTTTAAAAATTCCAGAAAAAATTTTTTAAAGTGAAAAACGTCAATTATAGTTAAATAGTGAAGAGAGAATAGTGCTATAAACATTGAGATAAAAAAATATATAAATTTTTCAGAATTCTATAAATTCTATTGTATAATAACTGTTGTATAATTCTGTAATCCTTTCTATAAACATTTTAGTAAGAATTCCACGGATTATCTTAATAGTGTATAATTTATGGAAAAAAAAAACACTTTTTCTATATACTTGCTATTGCAAAGAATTTAGAAATTTGTAAATCACAAAACCGCATCGTCGAAAAACTTTCGAAATTATAAATATAAATATACCGATAGTACTAAGTTTTACTGCGCAATTTTCTTACCGTAAGTATAGAAAATGTAAAGAAATGCGACATAAAATTTAATATCTAAGGCTCACCCTTTGCAGATGGATGTATATCGCAGCATTCAAGATGTCAGCAAAAATGGAGGTTTATCATTATCTAACCTCGGTAGTCGCAGCATGCATTTTTGGTTTTCTAATCCAACTTCTTTCACACATACACGATTGATAGGATAACGAAAACATAATTGTGTTTTCAACGTAAATTTTTTTTATAAATTAAATGTAATGTAGTAGGGAGTGAAAAATTGGGAAAATTTACGTGAATATTTATATTCTGGTAATCATCAGGATGATCGCGCGAGTGCATGTGTAATGTGAATGGGTTTATGGATTTGGACCGAGAGAGAATCGAGGGTGCATACTGCGGTCGCCGGCTGCTGAGGCTAGACAGCGAATCCCGATTTTCCTGACGCGTTCGATGCTTGTGATATACATCCGGTTGCAGCTGCGAACGGTGAGTTATTAACATAAGTTTCGTTCTTTTCAGCCGCAGTTTTTGTGCTTAAAGTAAAAAAAAAATTATACAATAGAATTTTGGCTTATTAAAAATAAAGTATATGAGTTTCCATGAAATAATATGCCAACTTCACGCACATTTTCTCTTCTTTCCTTATTTCTGTGCGATTAAACGTAATCATTCAACATACTTAACTTTACTTACATTTATACTTTCACATTTCTGTGAAATCTGTAATCTTTCCTCTTTCTTTTTAGCTTGATTTATATAAATTTAATTTCGCATGCAGCTTAACAAAGTGCAGTTGAAAGGAACGAAATGTACAACGTGCTTTAACTCGAGAAAATTAATTCGCATAATAAATTCGTCCCTGAATCTATCGGCAAGTTAGAAAGGGTCATGAGTTCCGCTATACAACTTTGTTCGTTCGCTCGTTCGTTCGTTCGTTTACTCGGCGGGATGTTTGGTCGACGGCGGACCAACGTTCTCTCGTTCGGGCGCACGGTATTATTTTTAGAAGAATCCACGTCCGCGCTCTCTCGGTCGGTCGGTTCCTCTCTGCCGGGTTTACGCGCCGTCGATTACGCTCCAGACTTCACGTGTACTCGTAACTCGTGACGAGATACTATGTAGGCTTATTTTCTTCCTACAGGCTGCTTCATTTCACGTATCTTTCAGTCTTTGGAAGAAAATTTATCAGATCATCCGAAAAGTTTGTCGTGTTTTTCGAAATCAAACTTAACATAAAATATTTTCTATTTTTAGTTTTCATTACAAAAGTTAATCGCTTGAAAAAATCATGTCACTTTTGCACAGTCGTATATTCAATATTTATTTTTCTCGTGCAAGTTGGAATTAGTATCAGTTAATAATGGCATGATCAAACTTGTAGCATTGAACGGGGTCAAATCGATTTTTCTTTGTATGTTTAATTTAATTTCCTTGTTTTTGACATGGCGCTATTTAAGGCTCATGAATATTAGACGTTGCTTCTATTAATTCTCGGCTGGCCGTTCTACATAAGTTAACCTATCGCTCCGTAAATCCAGCGAGGCTTATAAACACATCGTTGGTAATAAACGCCATTAATTACTGTACCGCAAACGTAGAAATCGAGATTGAGCGGTTGAGCCATCGTTGCGTAATCATAATTCATAATTATTTTACTACCACCTGCTTAACCTGTGCGCCTTGAGCTTTCGACGGTAACCTGTATCATCATATAAATGTATTCCGTCAGGTTTCATCCTCGTGTAAAACGACGTGTAGTACGACCGAGGCTAATTTACACCTTCTTCGTGCGTTAACTTTATGAGGCTACGCGCGAGTGTTGCTTTCACGAATCGCGATGTAATTTTCTTCAATTTTTCGTAATTTCTCGTGAATTTGCAGATATCGCGAACGTAGTTTTGTGCCAAGTATATGTGCGAGTTTCGTAACCTTATTATGTTCACTGTACTAGATAAATGATAAACGACTACTTATATTGATATGATATGAAGTAATATATCACTATGTTCATTGATCCATAACAATTTGTGATAGTCGACCCATAAATTAGCTGCACAATTTTATTTCTTTTTGTGTTGCTTGTAACTTCGCCTATTTCTGTACCTTCTCTATAAATGTCGTTCACTTGAAAATCAATAATCTAGAATATAATTAAAACATTACGTTATATAAAAATAAGTATTTTTTCTGCATAAATTAAAATAATTTATCCAGCATAATTTCTGCATTTAAAAAGTCCAATTTAGCATTTTTTATTTTATGTGTGTGTGAATACAATTGGTTATAAATATAATTTTTTCCATATTTTACATAGAATTTTTCAATAATTAATTTGCATTTACATTTGCATTGATTTTTCTCTCAAAAAAGAAATATAAAACGACTCTCACATCTTCGCGGATTAACTATATTCTTGCATTATGACGGAAATTCTATCAACCTAATTTCGCGTATGTACGACCGTAACCATCGCGTATGACTTAACGATGTGGCGGCTAAGAAAATGAAACTAATGGTCTTATGCTTTCTAATCGCCGATTACGACATCCTTCGCGAAGACTGCAGGCACAGGCAATGTTCATTCGCGTTAAGAAACTTCAACGCCGCCTCCGCGCGACGTGTCCGCCTTTCTTTCTCTCCCTTTAAGTTCCGTCGTTTTACGCATCGCTGGAGACATGCCTATTTTTATTCGCCTACACGAGACATCGTAAAGCGCAACTAAAACTGGGCAAAATTACCGGTGTTCGATTACGGGCAGACGTCAATACAGAATCGAAGAGTGAAAATTACACCTCGCAGAGTCACCTTTCATCACATTATAATGTGATTGGAAATATAAGAATGTGTATTTTTACGCATTTTAGTGATGAAATTGCGCTTTTTGTATTTCTTATCGCATCGAGAAACGTTTAATTAGACCTGTTCTATGTTAATCGTTCAAATTTTCATATTTTTTCTATCTTAAAACGCACATTTAAAACATATATTGATTTACTCATTCGTGCAAAGTAACATGTCATCTTTGTAGCGCTAAGTTTAGGTATATTTCGTTATATTTGATGAGTTTGATGACCGAATCGAGCATGTGTCTCTTTCGAGTTGAGTTTTGCGCGGAGGAGTTAGTGGCGATGACCGAACAAATTGCAAAAGAGCAGAGAGGATGCGTAAGCGGGCCGAATCGGCAACAACCTTTACCTTCACTTCGGTTCGCCGCCCGGGTTGTTCCGCTCATTCCATTCACGAATTTCACTTTCACGGCCACGGCCGCGCGACGACGTTCCCGCGTACGCTTCGACTCGCGCGCTGCGAAGACCCGAAATGTTAAGTGCCGAACATCGACATTCGCCACGCTATTCCAATGCTAAAAATATTTTATACGCACGAAACGCGAGATAACGCGAGCCTTGATCTTGACTACGCTTTGATGACCAAATCGGTGCAAACCTCCACGTTCGATGACTTTTGGATATTCAGTGTGGACATTTATATCCACGCGATAAATTCTAAAGCGTCAAACAAATTCTTCGATATTGTAGATTTACATAACCAAGTGAAACGCGGGAGAGAGTGTTGTATATAATTTACATATATCTTAAGCTTGAAAAATTATTGGTGTCATAAATTTGAATCAACTTTTAGCTGGATATTAATCTTAACTTTAAAATGTCACTCTTTTACGTAATGTTATAGAATTTTCAAATATTCACATTTTAATTCTTTCACGAGTTTATATGCAACCACTTTTCCACTTGTTTCTAAAGTTATTAACTCACTCGGCTAACTGCGGTGTAAAACAGCAGCGCTGTTTATTATTGGCTCGCAAGCGAATTCGCTGCGGAAGTAGTCGCTTGTTAAACGGCGATGGGAGTCACTGAAACGACGATCGAACTTGAAATCACCGTGCGAAGCGAGTTTGCACTCGCGACAATTTTGTAACGTAAACGTACAAATGCGCCTCGCGTGCGCCTCCTGTATTGATTTTCCTCTCCGCATACGCGGTCCGCCCATTATCGTTTTTCCTATGAGAAAACTTCGGCACCCGGAATACATGCACGGCGCGCCGCCGCTGGTCTAAATATGCATACATTCCAGGGTTAAAGTAACAAAGTCCGAGTCAAATTTAAATACCCTTCGTGGTTTTTGATTCGCGAACAAACAAACATCCTGTTGAGAATACTTAGGGTTGCACCGCGCGTTTATTTACCGGGACCCGAGAGAAAGAAAGAGAGAGAGAGAGAGAGAGAGAGAGATAGAATACAATAAATCAGTATCGTCTCTAGAGACGACGGAGACTAGTGTTTGTCTCGAATATTTGTCTCGAGAGAACGAAATTTCCGTGTTTTTTGCGACGTGAATAATATTAGCTCGTTTTCAATTACGTGATGTATATTTCGATTCAAGGTACGAACAATATTATTATTATCTTTGTAATTGGCTGTTAACCCAGCTGCGTGTCTCCTGATTTACGCGGGTCGCTCAGATGTCTATAAACAGCTCACGGTTTCTGGATGATAGTCTTGTGCTGTTACGTTACTGTACCTATTTACCGTATATAATAGCAACGGAAACTCTGAAGATCGGAATGCTCCGAGACTGTAATGCCACAATGATGCGGAAAGCACTAGGGATTAATGGAATTAAGGGAAACAATTTTAAGATAAATATTCATTTTTCCCGACTTCATCCGAATCGAAGCATTTTATATATTTGATCAAAGTTCCCAAAAGCTTACAAACTTAAAGTTTCATTCCTTCTCCAATATGTTTCAACAAAAGTAAATTGTATTTAGAATATAATATTTTATAATATTAATATTATGAATTAATACAATACTATTTTATAATATTAATATTCAAGCACTTAACATGTTAAGCATTAAAATAGTCAGAAATTTCTTTAGAAATTATTATTTTTGAATGAGAAAATTATTTTTCTGAAATTATTATTATTGTTATTTATTTCTGTAGTATAACGATGAACTGTTTGTATCACTCTGCCGGATTTGAAAGAAAAATTTCGACGTTCCTCGTGATGAATACGCGCGAATAGATAGATACTCGTTGGCAATAGGCGGCACAGCAACGATGCATGATATGCATCGGTGTTGTTGGATCAATACGCGCCTAAGCCACCGTGCTTACTACTGTGTTTGACCCTCCATCTGTGCAGCAACAAGTTCTTCTGGCTCGGGCTTATAACGGGTGTCCCGCTGCGGACCGGTGGCGTCTCTCCCTCTTGTGCACGATGACGAAACGATCGCACCCCTCCGGATCCCAATTAACGTTCGTTCTACTCGCGACGAGCGGCACCCCTCGCACGACGCAGACGAGAGGATCATCTCTCTTGTCTCCATCTAATTAAAACGATCGCACATTAATTGCAATTAAGGGCAACTTAGCGCCGGCCGGAAGTGTCGGTGGACTATGTGTGTCGTGCGTGCTCGCACCGCCCTGCTATTAACTGCAATTGTAGCAAACGTGAAAGGAGAAAGAAGAGCTTTTGTAATAATAGCATTGAGAATCGCCATTCATTATTTTTCCTCATTTTCATATTTGAGTTAATATTATTATACGTATACGATATAATTTCAATCGTATTACATTTCTGAAGTGTAAAATATATCTGAGAAAAATTTATTTTAATTCGGAAATTAACGGAAATTTATTGAAACATGTGAAATTAACAAACCAATGAGAAAATGCAAAATATGATGCAATTAATAACATTTAACGTAATAAGTAGAATATAATTATTAAATACTCGTATAAAAAACACGATTTAATTTTTTTATATATTACTCTTTTATTGATAAATCACGTCAGAATCATATGGAAATTATGAATTTTGCTAGAGAAGGACGTTCCGTATAGCATCTCATCGATGTTTGGTAGAAAATTGTATTTTTTATGTATTTGCCACATGTCAATCCTGTCATATTACGGTCGAGTTATCTCCTGCGACGACACTTGGACATTTATGATAAAGCATGCTCTTTGCAAT
The DNA here is from genome assembly GCF_040581485.1 of Linepithema humile. Classification (NCBI taxonomy): domain Eukaryota; kingdom Metazoa; phylum Arthropoda; class Insecta; order Hymenoptera; family Formicidae; genus Linepithema; species Linepithema humile. Next base: position 23,625,770 of record NC_090128.1, on the reverse strand, counting down.
GTCGCCAAGGAGACCTCGCAGATCCCGTAGAAGAGCTTTTGCTTGGGTGGTAGCCACGTGGGTAGTGATTAATTGTGACAAGGCGCAAACACGCCGAGCGTATACACACACTATACACACGCCTCTCCTATCCTCGCGTACGCAAAAGGCCGTGTGTATCGGCACACCCGCATAACAAATGCACGTACGTGCACGCACACATGTGCACCTGTGTGTGTCTCTACGGCCTGCGGATTACGTATGTATGTATGCGCGTGGGCGCAACGACGTTCTCTCGCGGGATTTCGACTAGAGAGAGAGCAGTAGTGCAGTCGCGCTCGAGCTACCGCGCTGCGCATGCAATCTCGAGCTCGACGGGCATGCTTGCGCAGCTGGACCGATCTCGGGGCACAGACGGGGGCGAGGCGGAAATGCAAAAATGGAAATTGTGCAGCCGATCTTCGAAATAGCGATTGCTCAACGCTGCCGGTTGCATCGAACGCGATCCGCTGAATTAAAGATAATTTGAATTATCCGAATCTTTCGCTGCGCGTGCACATAAACATATATATTACTGAGAAAAAGAAGCAAGCGGTAACCAATAATTATCACAATGTTGAATAATTCGACAAGATGCAAGAATGCAATTTTAAACCTAATAACGGGGGGGGGGGGGAATAGAGAGAAAAGCTGCATCTATTACTTGCGTGTCAAGATTTTTACTCGCATATTTTTGATATTCTTACCTTTCATTTATAATTATCACTTGAAATGCACGTTGAAAGAACTGATTATATGATATGAAAATTGCAATAGCGTGCAATAAAAATTGTTCCTCCGATGTATAAATTTCACTTCTGCTACGCGCCGTTTTTCCAATGAACAAAATATTAGGTTCTCGGCTTACTGTATTCTTACTCACCCAATATTGAATGTCAATGTTAATGTAAGATGAGACTTAAACAGCCGCTTTTAGCGCTAAATATTACGGCGTGGAACTCGACCACTGCCATCGATATCGAACTCAACTACCGGTCCCATTGCGCAGTTACACGGCGCAGTTTCGTTAGTCGATCGTTTTGCAACGGCGCACGTAGGATAGCTAGAAGAAAAAATGGAAACTCCACTGCAATTCTCCGTCTCTGTCTCTCTCTCTCTCTCTCTCTCTCTCTCTCTTTCTCTCTCTCTCTCTCACGAGGGGGGAGTTGTGTGTAGAGCCGCTCGCCTCTAGATCCCTATCTCGGCTCGAACGTCACGATTAATGTGTCTTACACGTGCGCGTAAGGCCTATATGTAATATCGCGTTACCCAGCTGCAACCTAGGCCTAGGCCCGCGCGCCGTCCGCGCATTTTGCAAGACGCTCGGTTTCGCAACCGACTCTCTTTCACGGACGACGTTGCGACTCGCCTCTAACTCGCTGCGCCTATTTCTCTACGTATATAAAATGCTCATGGGCGCCGGCAAGATTTTTCTATGCCACATATCAATTTCGGTAAAAATATTCAATCAAGACATTTTATAGAAGAGAAAATATATTTTCTATGGATCTCTCTAGTTCACACAGAGACAAGTATAACTTTTAAATAGATCAATATTTAATAAAAATAAATATGTGCACAGTAATATTGATTTTTTTTTTAAATATATTATAACATTGATAGTAATAATTTTGATTATTGTGATATATATTTCTATATTTCTGGAAAGACATCCACTTTTTTACATAATCTAACGAGTTTATTATAAAGTACGTACGCGATATTGTTTCATAAGACTTCGTTCTATTATAGAAAACTGTTCGCTTCGTTCAATCGAAGCTTGTTGCTTATCCGTCGGGCAAACGGTTGCGAGTGCAGTCCATCGCGACGCCCATGCAGTATATCACCGCGCTCAACACGGGAGTGACCTGGTATATACTACGCCGCGCGAGAATTGCTCGAGCGATTTCACTCTCTAGGAATGAGATGAATACACTTTGCGATCGAGGGAATTGAACTTTCACCGTTACCGCGGAAATGCTTATGGACACGCAGATTATGCGTCGTTTCGTGTCTGCTCGCCCACGCGTCTCATCGTTCCTCTCACGGTTATTAATATGCATGAATAAGATGGATCGTGCATTTAACTGCGACCTTAGGATCTCCACGATCGAAAATAGAAGTGGATGAAACAAATTCTCAGTGTCTGGTTTGACGCTAAATATGATTATGCAATTTTGAAGCTTAATATAAATTTCAATTTTGATTGGAATTTTGGACACAAATTCAATTGTTTCAGAAATTTGTATTTTTTTTATTAATTACCCGTTCAAAACTACACGGCAGACACAAAATATGATGCAATATGTCAGATATGAAACACTTAAATCGGCAGTGTTACTTAACAGCAATCCTAGCTCTCCACGAATATTCGATCGTTGAAACAGTTGGGATTCGCGATTTACCGGATCGCGATCGTAAAATTTTTTCCCGGGCGTGTTTTACGAACGCAAGCGCGAGCGATATGCGAGCGGATAGATTGGTCGTGCGGCGTTACGCGGTCGTTGCGTAACAATTGGAAACGAGAGCAGACGCGGCATAAATGCAATTGCGCGCGCGCGCTGCGCTAACGAGAAAAATGTGGGTGAACGCTTTGCAGGCCGCTGCTAACTAGACAAAGGGATCCGGCCTCTCGCTTCGGGAATGCCGGCCGCGGCTGAAATCTCCGATCCAATTAACCATATCCCCCCTCTCTCTCTTTCTCTCTCTCTCTCGCTCTCCTGCCATTCCGCTTCGCTTCCTTCTGCATTGTCTTTCCCCGTTTCTCTATTTCTCGATCTCTCTCTTGCGTAGATACGATTTAGGCTCATTGCGCTGATCACGATGCGCATCAGATTTGCTCATCGTCAGACGTGTAGAAGACATCTGTGATAAAGGAAACTTTATTGCCTACTGTTTATTTTTATAGCATTATTTGGTCAATATTATTTCTCACTTGATTCTTCTTATGTTTCAGGTGAGTGAAACACGAGAGAGGCGAGAGAACATTGTAAGTAATATAATATCGCGCGATCAAATTCGCCGTTCAATGTTTATCGCTTACTCGGAGCTCGATATAGCTTATAATTCGGAATAAATGTATAAATGTTCAAGTGCCTCTAAATGCATCGGGAAATCACCACTTTGTACGTTACATTTCACGCCTAGCGTTATTTCTTCTCGTCGATCGCTTTACATTTCGGCTGAATTGTGCTCCAAAAATGCCACCCAAAGCACGGATTTTCGTCGCGATCACTCTCTCATTTTTCCTTCTCGCCCTGCCGTCTCCATCCATCTTTTTTTTCTTTCTTCTGCTTCCTGCCAATGCGAGGTCGGAAGTATCCCGATAATCCAAACCGAAGCGCTCATAGATGGAGACTGCGGGCGCTCTCGAGATGGATTTTCGCAAACCGGAGATGGCAGGACGAAGGAGCGAGAGGACTCGCAGAAATGGTGGGAGTACCGGGAGGGATGAAGGGTGTAGACGGAGAGGGAGAGAGAGAGAGCTCCCTCTAACACCGCTATTTATTCTCCGAAAGCCTCCGCATCGCTCCACCCGGTCCGGCCTCTACGCTCGATTTCGCGGTCAGAATTTGCGGAATGTCCGTGGCTGAAACCCGTCCATCCGGTTTTTTAATTGCAAAAAGGATCCGCCGAGACTGGAGAGCAGCGGATCGCCGCTGCGCAAACCCGCTCTCTGGACCTTAAGCCCGCCGACAGGACTCGACTCCTTCGAGCGCACAGGAGACAAGTCCTTCGAAGTTGCACGAGAGCGATGTGATTCGAACACGTAGAATGTTGGTCGAAAATTTTTCGCGAACACAAATCGCACTCTTTTATGATCATGAAACAGTCTTTTCCTACATGTACTTTTTAACATTTCAAGATGTTGGCTCATTATTTAAATTAATTACTTGGGCGTTTAATGCTTGGACATACAAATCTCATTATTTATGAGATACAATAATTTCGTCGTTGCAAATGCATTGATTAATGTTTACATCAATCTTTGAAGCTATTTTTATTTAAAAGAATGATTTCAGACCAATTATTTTAATTGAAAGTGATCATATAAATCTAATTAATGCTTAAAAAATGCATCTGCAAGATTCGCGGAAGATAAGTCATAATCCATTTTTTTTAAGTGAATTTCAATGAAAGCTTCGTTAATTCGCAGGCACAGTCGAGTGATAATTATCCTTGCGATAACGCCATTATCGCCGTGGCGTTATACGTGGGCAAGATGAGATAATAATACCAAGACCAAAGTAGTCGTAAAGAATTATCTTCCGCGTGCGAGGGCGCGCATAATGCGTACCAAGGATAATGCACCACTTGTAGCTTTTAATCACCGCCTCTCTTCCTTTCTCTGTCTTTCGTTTCCGTCATTCTTTCGTCTTCTTACTCTTTGTTCCGGTTTTCTGTTTTTCTCAGAAAGCAGAAATACACATCGTCAGCACACACATTTGCACTTCTTTCGTAATTATCTATTTTGTTATCTTTTTTCAAGGTAGATTTATGCGTATTATTAGTATCGCGTGTCAGGAGGAATTTTCACGGGATGTAATAAATCTGGCGTTCTTCTCTATCTTATTCTCTCTTACTTCTCCTCTTCTTTTCTTTTTCCTTTCTCTTTTTCCTCCTTCTTGTATTTTATTTTGCTTTATTCTTTACTTTGTGCCTTTCTCGAGCAATATATTTTGGGCGGTTTGAGTGTTGCGGTTCGGTAACTCATGGCGATGGTTTATATACCAAAAGGATATCACCAGCGGATCGCACCGGATCAGGTTCCCTCGACACTACTACTCTTACGCTCCCTAAAACTGGTTTCGTCATTTAGACCCGCCCCTTTCGCGAATCCTTTTGCCTTCCTTCTGCCATTTCCTTCGGCGGCCCAGACCGGCACCAGGAAGGATACTTTAAATACCCGTATATGCCGACGAGTACGGCTGTTCACGCCTAAACCGTTCTGTTCTCTTAAACCGTCATTTCACGGCATATTATTCGTAATAATTGTGCCTATCGAGTTACTGAAAAAGTTCGCGAGTTTCTAAAGAGTGCGGCACATGCGTACGCATTTACTCGATAATGATGGAACTATTAAAACTAAATGGCTCAAATTTTGCCCATTAATCACTAGGGATACGATTTATCATACATTAAGCCGTTTCTGTTTTCTGTCCGATAAGTAGAACTCGAATTAGGCTCGAATTTCATACCTAATTGAAAATAATTTAACAGAATATATGTTTTATAATCAAATATATATAGGTTTTGTTAAACAGAGTATAAAAAATAAATTCAATATTATAATATTTACACAACAAAATATTTTAATGGAAAAATATGATCATTATAAGAATAAAAAAAAACAATTTTCTGTGACTTCGCAGTATTTTATTCTAGATGAAGACAAAATTATGAAAAATTGAAGTACAAAAAAAAATGCAAAATAAGGCGGTTTTAAGAAAGAAGGGAAGAATTGGCGATATTCGAGCCGATGCATCGTTCTTGGGTGACTGAACTTCACGTTCCGATTTGGACAAACAAGTCGAGTGCGTGCGTGCGTGCCTGCGTGTTTTGAAAAGTTCGTGTGCGAAGGATGTTCGTTCGCGGTATCAGTTTACGCTCGTCGGCTTTTTTCGCAAATGGCGCAAATGGCCGACGACGGCTGGCGTGCGGTCCCTTGACAAATTCCTTATCAACGGCACACGTCGTAAAACTCCGGCACTCTCGCTTTTTTTCCACCACGCCGTGACCTCCCTGACATCTCGTGAGGTAGTCTCGCGGTTCTTTCGGCGCACAACACGGAGTGTCCCTTATCAGACGTACTTATCTCAATTCGTGCCTGCGGCTCGTCAAGACTAAATTATCGTCACGCGTATACACGTCCTTTCGTCTCTCCGTACAGGTTTTCTGTTGTGTTTCTTTCTTTATGCGTATACATGCCTACGTAAACGTGCTCGCATGTTCCTCGGTGTTTCGTGCCATGAAGCGCCTGCATAGTTTCATCTCACAGGTATACCGTCTTTTCTTTTTGTCACTAGAAATTTTATTTCTCTGCTGTCATATTGAACAAAGAAATGTGATTGATCTAATATGTTTTCAAAGACTAAACATTCTGTGAGTTGTTCCACTTCTTTTTTACTTCGAGCAGAAGTTATTTTACGTTTGTATAGAATTCTATTTTTCAAACAATTCTTTCTTCGGCGATAAGTTTTTATGCATTACATTTGCAGGTTTTCGAAACTCATAATTTATCTCACTACTTATACTTACTGTACTTGATTATTACACATCAATTTTAATATAAATAGGTCAGAGATGTTAGATGTATGATTACTTCAAATAACAGGTTTGCGTGCATTCTTCCATTTCCGACCTCTCGCTCTCTTCGTCATTCTGAGAAAATAAATAAAAAAGCATCTGTCGTTCGCGAGTAATTCGACGTGAGTCCTCGAGACATCCTTTTTCGCAACGTGTACTTGCAATATCCGCTTTTTCGACCGCAACCGACAATAATCTGCCAGTTCTTTTACGAACTATTATCTTCCGTTGGCCGTGGCAGTTGGTCGATCTCGGCGACAGCGCAGTATCCGGCGAGGGATCCAAAGGGGGGCGGGCGCATGGACGACGTGGATTTACTAATCAGCCACTCTTCTCGGCGTAAAGCGAAGAAAGTAAGTCTCCTCTTTCTGTCCGATAGTCGCGAAAACGCGTGCGTATATGGAATCTCGGACTCGCGTAAGACCTAACTCGCTCCGGTTATCGCGACCGGCTCGCAACGGTGCGAGTTTTACGCTTGCGTTAGCGCGATTCTGGGTTAACGTTTAAAGTACAAAGTATGTGTTCGGCCGCTTACGTGAAAGTTATTTCCATTGTTATCTAATAAGCGTATTTATAACCTGCACATATAATAATTATAATTATTCGTATTCACGAATTGCGTAAGTAATTATCATGGTAATTATAGTTTTACACATTGTTAATTAATCGCGTAATGATAGATATCTTTTGCACGACCACAATTGATTAATAGCTTTTTTGATTGAAAATTATATTCTGATTCTATGTTTTTTTTCAATTATATCCTCGATTATGTACTTCGATTCGTCACATGCCGATTGTAATTTCTCGTAACCACGATCGTGTTAAGTGCTTCCCGCCTCTCGCGCCAGCTCTCCCTTTTATCTCAGAATTTGCTTCCGCAGGAATTTAATAAACCGCATGCCACCGAGAAACTCGATGATTTTACGAATTTTGTTGGACGCATGTCTCATATAATAATCATTGTTCGGCGGAAACTCGTGAATGTTTATTCTACCATGTCGCGACGCAATATCGTCCGATTAATATTACATCGCCAATTTACTGAAAAATCATGAAGAATTAAATACGACTGTTGAAATATCTGTATTATTACATCCTTCTATAATTTTTTATTATCGAGTGTAGTATTTTATTGCATTTCAATTATCTCGGACATAGTAAATTTTATACTACAAAAATATTCAATTTGCAATAATTGCAGAATGTAGAATTTTAAGGAGCTACATATGAAATTTAATATTTCGGAGATATAGAAATGCAATAAAAATAAATTGATGGAATTATACTCTTGATGATAAAAAGGTCGGAAAAGAATATTGTAATATTGACATATCTTTTAACAATCACGTTAACTTTTCATTATTTTTTATTTAATAATTGTTGGCATTGATTGGCATAATACGTACACGATATTACACATTCGTTTAAGTATCGATTTAAAACCAGGCGACAGCGCAACGCATTTGATGTTCAAGATCGTGTTTGGAAAGCATAAAAAAATTACGTCACACTAGAACGATCCATCGAACCCGGGATGTGTGTGCGATATCTCGACACCCTTGTCGTCCGCTTCTTCTTCTCTTTCTCTCGCATACTTCTCGTTTTTTTTTCGCTCTTGCTCATGCAAGACGAGTGGAGCGGACGTGCAGGAGAGAAAAGGGGCACCCTCGCCCTGAAAAGTGTTCTGCCCTAGGAGGCTGGCCTTTGGACACAACTAATCGATATAGGCCGTTCGATATGGACCTCGGCACAGTACAGCCGCACGCAAAAGTTCTCCCAGCCTTCGTTCTCGATATCGTCGCCGTCGTGCAATGTCGAAGTCGGCCATCGCAAAGTTGCTTCAACAGCTTTGTCTCGCTTGCTATTAATAAAGTCATGGTTTTTAAGTGCCTACCTCTTGGATCTACTTAATATTCTGAAACGATATCCGAAAGAATTCTGAAAAACAAATGCGAAAAGTGTGTAAAAAAAGCTGTCGTCTATCTTCGCCATTATTCCGTATTGAAATTATTATCGAATCTTTGCAAAACACACGCGTTTAAAAAAAAAAAGAAATTTTTTTATTTATCTAAAATATAAATTAAGCCCGAGTGCCTCATATTCTGCAATAATGCAGTTCACCTTTTGTATTGCGCTGCACTAAATTGCTCGCAGTCTTCGACGTTGCAACGGGATCACATCGAAATTGAAGTCGTGATGCTATCTTTTATTAACGCCGCGATCCTGTGATTCACCGACGAAGAGGAACGGCTGTTTGTTTGTGTCGAAAGTGAGATCACTGACAATCAAATTGCAGGCACGAAGTAATAGCGAGTAACGGAGAGGAAAGGAGAGAAAGAGAGAAAGAGGCAAGCACCGTGATATTAAACGTCGACACCTGGTCTCGCGCCGCACCTTGCAAACTGGTCCCTTCCATCCTCGCTCCCCCCCTCCCCCCCTTGTGCCTCTTTTCGCCTAGTTGTACGCGCGCCTTCATAATCCCGTATGTCGCAACTCGCGCCAGATGATTTCCGAGAGGACGATCCCTGCATCGTCAAATTTTCGATGTATAGTATACGTATGCATTCCCGTACACTCGTTTTGAGCGCTATCGCGAGGCCGCATCCTCCGGGCGTCACGCAAAGCCTAAAAACGATCGTGTATAAATGCGGTGTCTTATGGCGAACGACGTGTGGCGAGTAAACCACACGCCTCAAATTTGTGGTATCTCTGGTTATATTTTCTCGCGAACTTTTGCTTCGTCTTTCTTTGAATATGCAAAATAATTCGTAGTTTTTTTTCATCATTTTTCTTAAGCCTGAACTTGACAAAATTAGCAGGATACGTTCTGAAATTGCTGAGATCTTGTAATAAATAATGATGAAATCGAATAATTTTTAATCTTTTGAGAATGTAGCGATATTTTCCGATTCAGCGCGATTGAATTGTCGCATATTTACCGGGATTCACTGAACGTAGAGAGTGTGCTGGCGAGATACTCATGTCATTTAGTATTATAAGCTAACTAAATTTTTAATAAACCGTTATTTTCCCGTACTTTCTGGCTATAAAAGACCTATGTATCTCACAGTATGATATGCTAGTTGACAGAGTAGAATTTTTTATATTTTTTCTATCCCATGATTTCGTCCCTCAAAGCGCACACGAGCGCCGCAGGACATCTCAAATGAGATTTCGAGTTGCTGCCTGGCTATCGTCACTCATCGTTAGCTGCGCCATGAGATTCGGTCCAGAGGCGATGTATTTGAGGGGGCCCCGGGTACAATACGCTATATGAGTCATACGTGACGTGCGTAAACGCACATGAAAGAGCTCCCTTCCGACCGCTATGGTTTCGCTCGTGTTTTTACGATCGAACCTATGATTGCAGTGTTGATAAAGTTAAATATTGCCCCCCTTTTATTCTTTTCTCAATACCTTTTTGCTAATGATATTCGACAAAATTGACAACAATTGCACGTATAAAATTTGGAGAATTAGTTTAGAGATAGCTAGATTAAATATCTAAAGCAAAAGTGTTTACGATATTAATTAAAATAGATGAGTTTCTTCGGAAAATAATGAAATAGGATACTAGAATTTTTTATATTTTTTTACAGATGGCATAATATTCTCGATAGAATGTAAAATATAAATTATCAAGGAAGCGAAATTATATATTATCAGGCAAAATGCACTACAATTATACATTTTATAATTTACAAACCATAAGCCCCTTTCGATGCCTACTTTCATGGTTGTCATTTTGGATGGCGAGAGTGCAGAATACGCAAATAGTCTCCGGGACGAACGAAGAGTATCGTTCGGTGCATCTCTGCCGTCCCTAGCGACAAAAGGGTTGCAAGCAGGGGTAGTACAAGGGAGGGATTTGTCATATGTGGGATTTACAGCACGGGAGGATTAAGGATAGAGGAAGAGAATAAAGAGTGAGAAAGGGAGGTGAGGGAAAAAAGAGGCAGCATTAGGGGCGATGCTGCGAAGAAAATGATGTGCGGGCGAGGGGGGATGACGTCGCCGCAGGGGGTGGCTAATTTAATGACTGCCGATTGGCCATGCATGGAACACACGGATGGGTAGGCGTCTACTTATTCGCGCGTATGATATTTCTACGTGTATTGCTGGTGCACACGCGCGCGCGCACACTTTCATCAATGATGTCGGGGGCTCCCTGGCTTGCAACGTGCACTGCGCACATGAAATTTGTGGTTTGTTTAGAATAAATTTAGTATGTCAAACTTTTACGTTCATTATTTTAGAATTTTTTAGCTCTTTTTTTAATTTTTTAACGTCATTTTTAAATGAATTCAAGAATTTTGGTATTTATTTTCGGGATATGTGTGCTTTGAAAATTACTTTAACGTTATCTAAAGTGTATACATTTTATTATTATGAATTCCATCACATTAACCACGTGACTTTTATGCTTATTTTATCGCACGAATATTGCCCAATGCACTTATAACGATCATAAAATATAGCCAAGAATTTCGTACTCCGTTATGAAAAATGTTAACGCTGTTATGCTAGTGCGTACATTATTCTTTAGAAGAAAGCGCTATGATAATGATTTATTTATAGCTTCCGCATTTGTTTCCCGATGTAGTATATACGCATAGTATATATGTAGCACATTTATATCGCATCTGTGCTCATAATAAAGCGATATCGCTGTACATATTGATTATGCAGGATTGTGTATCGCCATTCGTCGAAAGCAAAAAACTTTTTTGTGATTCAGTGATATCTAAATTGATAGCGGTATCAATCTTTTTTGCTCCGAATACCAGGTATTCGGTCGGTGCATTACCGTGACTCATTGGTTATTTTCGATTAGAATAAATTCCCTCGCTGCGATTGCGGATTGACTGATGATTTTCACGGAAACATACGCGCATCGAGGTTGCATAAAAATTCACTTATATATATATTTATTCTCGTGTATCAATTGCATTAGCCAGAATATGTTTTCCTGCGTGTTTTTTTACCTTGAGCTAAACGATTAGAATGAGTGTGTCAATAGTTAGCCAAGCTTCAATCAGCAACTCTTAGTACTTATCTCGTATTTTTAATTGCGCAGTAGTTGAAGTTTCATAAAAAAAGTATTCTGCTAAGCACCAATTACTCGAAACTTCTATATTTATCAGACTATGTGTTTACGGTCTTAATATTTTTACAATTATATAATTATTTATGTAAATTATATAATTATAATTAAAATAATGAAAGAGAGGGGGGGGGGAGGAAGAGAAAAAGAAAAGATAAGAGGATAATAACTGTGTACGATAAAAGCTCTCGTGGAGAAACTGATTGACAGCTCTCGTTTTAAAATCTATTCTCGGAATTTTCATATGGTGGAAACAGCGTTCTGCGTGATTTATTAAGCAAGTCAAATGCAGATAAGACAAAGAGATAACAAAAGATTGTTTAAAGTGCAATATTTATTGTTATGTATTCGGATTCATAAGACGCGCCGAGTATAAGAGCGCCAAGTTTAGGTTGCGATATGTGGGCGCTCAAGCAATTAGCGTGCGGGCGTGTGCCGATCGTGGCATTCCGTTTTCCGGCTTGGAACAGGAAGCCTGTGTGCGTGTAAGCAGGAGAATATATAAGTACTCGATATATCCATAGACTTATAGAAAATATAGTCACGTTAGTATTCTAATAACTATACTGGTGTAATTATTGAATCCCCTGCTGGTTAACATTATAAATGAACATAACATTTATATTTATTCCACGTGTATCGCATTTTTTTTCTTACACGTGCTGTTATAAGGCCTTTGTGTTTTAATGTTCTTTTTTATATAATACAACAGAGGTTGTAAAGTATTTATAAAACGTTGTAACAGCTGTCCCCTTTAATCACCAAGAAGGATGCTATACAGAATGAATCGCGTTATGCAATTCTATCGATCGGTGACATTAATAGCTGCAGTCGTTTCTTTCGCGGAGTTATTGGCAGCAAGATATTTCGCACATAATAAAAGTTTGTCACGATCCACAAGCCGATACTTTACATAATTATACTTAGACATTATATTTATACATTTGATCGGCATATCAGACGCTCATTATCAGACTCGTTAGCTTGATCATAAAAAATGAAACTGGCATTGCGATAAAGATGAAATTTAAATAGCCGATAAATATTTTTCTAGTAATATGCAGATAAGGGAATAATAATATTGTACTTTATAAGACGTCGATGAATATTTTAAAATATTTATCGATGATATCATGAGAATAACACAAAGTATTCCATAATTTGCAGTTTTAATGCTACTCAGATACAGATTTTTTTTTTTTTTAAATTAACGCATTTGAAGCGTTAATAGTTTCTAAATTATATGTATGAATTTTTGAATAATGAAAAATGTCTATCTACATTAATGCGATCATATTTATATAAAACTGAGTTAGAAAATTATTATCTTATTACATTTTGTCTTCAAAAACGTCTTGAACTTTCATATAAATAACTTCGTCCTTTTTATTTCTATTTTTTTTTTTTTTTTACTCAAAGAAGTTTTTATCATAAATCTTATTTTACATTATTACTACCGACAGTTTGATTCAATTGTTAATTTGTGGACATTCATAAGTCAGAAGGGTTGGCGGTAATTCTAGAATCATCCTGTATTGTCAACACTAATTTCTAATAAGGAAACATAAATCATCCGCGCTTCACAATACGCCTAGTTTAGTCGACCAAGAGCGCCGTGGAGTCTCCGTTATTATCAACAAAAATTTGATTCACGTCGGACATTGATTACCAATCACCGTTTTGGAAATCACGGCGCCGATAGTTGTTACTGTACCTTGATGCACTTCCATTACGGCGATGTCGGGGATTAATTTCCCACGCGCTGTTGCGAGGGGGAAGTCCACCCGTCCTTCGTCCGTCTCCGCCCTTCCTCCCTCGCCCTCATGCGAATTATTTTAATTAATTTCGAGGGTGCAGTCGCGATTCTCTCCTCCCGACGTCGCCTCTTTTTCCGATCGCTTTCGATCGCTTTCTCGTCCGTCTCGCGCGATTCTTCTTAATCCCTTTGACATTCGATATCTTTTTTGATACGTGATTTAACCACTAAAATCAAAAGCGCGGACACAGCGCGCGAGAATATTTGTTAATTACAAATCGAATCGAATTACAGCCATCGAGCTCGATTTGTTTCTGAGTAACCGATAACGTTACGCAAAATCGAGCGATTGTAATTGTCCGAATCTTTAGGATACGCAATACAAGTGATTAATTTACCGTAATCATCCATTGTCTCGATTACCACATTGTTATATCTGTTATAGGCTGGTATTTTTAATGTGTTTCCAGCAAAGGACCAATATTAGACGTAATTGGAGAATTACACTATTAGGTTACATTTGTCTGAGTATTCTCGTATTCAATTGTTTGTATTTTCGTCGCCGCCATCCCCCCCGAGGTTTCGCTTCACGGAAAATCATGCCCCGCTCTCGTTTTTGCGATTCACCAATGGCGGTGTTCTTTTCACGAGACACGCGTACGAGGCTTTATCTTTCCCGTGCCATGTGTCGACGACGCAATTTCTGGGACAGGTTTTGTAAGGGCGGACACGTGCAGCAGTAGCTCGCCAGATCGCAGGACCCTCTGCGATGTTCGTTTTCGTTCACGTGCTACACTTTGTGTTACTTCACAAGCTCATTGTCGTTAACAGTTACTGCTTTAATCTGCCGAAGCTTTGTTATCTTTTTAATATTTTACATTTTTACGATTAAAAATCCTCAATTTTCCTCAAAAGAACCGTGCCAATTGCCATTTGACGACAATCATATTATTTCTATAACAATTGTATTATTCTTCTACGTAATTATTACATCGAGTAAAATAATACTTCGCGAAAATATTTTATTATGGCGAGCCATTCGGCGGTGTAGTATGCTAATGTTAACACAACGATTATCCCCATATGCTAATGCGACACGCGGGGGTATTTTTGTATCTCGGGACAAACTTTATTAGCCCGAAATATAGATCGTCCGCCGATAGCATTACCATATAGTGCCGCGGGTCGCGTCCTACCCTGCGGGATTTAATGCGAAACAACACGAACGGGCGCAACGCGTGGCGCGGAAAAATAATACCGGCATGAGGATGCGCAAAAATGATCGGGCCGGTACGTTCGATTCACGACGGGGCACCGGTTAGTCATTATTCCGGCACAGGTACAATTGTAACGTCGTTGTAATGTCGCGGGCAGCTGCTCTGTCCTCGCCGCGTGCCGCCGCCGCCGCTCCTTCGACCGCGCGCTTTCACGATTATCGTTCTTCGATCGTACGATCGCGCAATATCGTGGCGGATCTGCCGTGTTCTCGTCCAACGAGCGAACAGCTGGTGGAAGTGTCACGAGATACTCGCGCGACTGACTACGAATTGCTGGTAATCGTGCCGGTCGAGTCTGCTCGACGATAACGACGACGGCGATGGGATCCTTCGAAAGGTTTATTTAATTGGCTCATCGCGCGATAAATATCCTCATTAATGCCGGAAAGGAGTGCAAAATAAATACAACTTTGTCGGCATTTATCGCTCAGTTCGCGTCAATGTTCGATAAATAGCGGCAATTTGCGAGGTTCAATTAGTAAAATGCGAGTGATGTAAAAGCAAACAAGTGTTCTCCAAAGAGTGAGAATAAATAACGATACTCACGTTGCGTTCAGGAACATTAAGGGATTTCTCCTTTTACTTTCAAATCGTAAATAACATTGCTTCTGGATTTTTATTTCTTTAGAGATGCACAGATCGCTAATTAAGGCAAAGTACTTTTATCCTAGCGAGCACCGGTAAGAATCATTATTTTCTTTACATATAAATTATAGATATGTTTTATGCATAAATATATAGATAAATATTTATAAGGATTATAATTATATTTGGAAGGAACTTTGTATTGCGAAAGAAGGATGAAAAACAACCATTGAGCTCGGATATTATTCATTTGATTAGAATTTACGCGCGGGCTTTATCGGGATTCATCTACAAACTGCGATGTGGGGAGAAAGCGATTACGGATTAGGATAGCGCGCTCTCGGACACGGTTCGGGACGGCAGTTCGACGACCGTGTATCCGATCTGTATTTGATATCTTATTGCGTGCGTGCGTGCGTGCGTGCGTGCTCGCGCGCGATACGAAACACGGCAGGAAGCTGTCGGTTTAGATAAGATCTGGAAGAACGAAAACGGACGGGGGCCCCTAAGTACATTGCGCATCCCTCCAGTCGTTACACCCCATAAAACGTACCCCCGCGCGCAATAACCGACCCACCCTCCTTTCGACGGCAGTGATTCCGCGACGTTGGCGCACACCCGGTATATGTACGCAACAGCGATAGGTCGGCGAAAAAAAAAGAAGGTAATTACTGTGCGTTACGTGCCGGTAATTAACAACAATACTGGTTACGCTAAATTAAGTAAACAGAGGAGTCGGATTTTGCTCGACTGCGCGGGGTTTCGGAAATTAGCTATTCCTCGAAAAACTTTTATTCTCACGTGGATTCTAGCATAAATGAATATAATATGCATTGATTAATTTAATTTCAAACATTGATTAATGACACACGATTTGTAGCTAACTATGTCTGTGAAAAAAGTTGCAAATATTCTTAGTCAGATTCTGTTGTATGAAACTTTTTTGTGTTAACTTTATTATTGTCAAGGATATGTTGCGCGTTCTCTTATTGTTAATGTTAAACTTTTATTCTTCCATCATAATGATCAAATCTGAAATAATAATTATACGTTTATTTCTTTATTCCTACGTGATAATATTTTTACATAAGCAGCTAGCGATTGAATGAATAATTTCTCACACCACGGGAGGCTAGGTGTAAAATATTCTCTCGGTATTTACAATTATAGAAAGCATCTTGGCATACCTAGAGATAATGAAAGCTGCATTGGCCGAAGCAGGGCCACGAGTTTGAGCGCGCGTGCGCGAATGCGAGATTAGGACGCTGTGTAGAGGAGACGATGTAGGAGCGAGCCAGGAGAGGAGTCGAGGACGAAGAGGGAGAGCGAAAGAGAGGAAGGTGAGAGGGCGATTGAACGAGAGGAGAAGAGCACGAGAGGGAATGAGACAGATGTGTGGGTGGATAGGCTGGCAAGAGGAAGGGACAAACGGGGGAAGTGCGCTAGACGTATCGATCAGGCCAGGGGCGGTAGGGTTCTCGACGGGAAAGGTGGCGACTGTAGAGACCATCAGGAGGGAAGGGAGAGAAAAGCAACCCCTCCTCCTCCTTCTCTTCTTCCTCTTTCTTCTGCTGCTTCCCGCTGCCTCCGGGGCGTTATGAGTGGAACTTCTTCTTTGGAGCTGGTGGGCGCGGAAGCGAGACGCTAAGAGGCCTCTTTTCGAACCCCTCCTTGGAGGTTCTTGTACCTTCCGCTTTTTATCTCTGAACACGCGAGAGACAGACCCTCTTTCTCTCTCGCAGTGTCGTCATTTTTTATAAACGCTTACGACGCTCTAATCGGTGCAGTCGCGTATGTTTTTTTTTTTCGGAGCAAATCAAAGGTGATAAAGAATTGAATGTAAGTAAAGATGCAATTGTTAAGACGCAATTTTTATATAAAATGTAATTTGATTATTTTATTAAGAAAAATATATTTTTTAAATACTTTTGTAAAATTGAGAGCTCTCTTTGTAGATGCGATCGTTCTTTAAATTGTTTTTTATGAGTATTAAGATAATGGATTAAAGAAATTAAAACAAATGCTTTCGAAAAAGAAATAAAACTAAGTTTGTCGTGAGGAGATTTTATCTGTTGTGTTTTTGTCGCGGAATATGGAGTTTGTCTCGCCGAAAAGAATTAAGAATATCGCACGTGATTACTTTCGATGGGTGCGCGAGACGCATGGGCGCGCGCTCGCTCGTGGCATAACTTGCAACTTGTCGTAAGTAACAGGTGGTTTCGGCCGCTGACGCCTGCAATTATCGGCCACGAGTGGCCAATAGCGATTAAACCCTTTCGCCGCGCTTACGGTCCGCCCGAAAACCGTTTGCTCGCCGATTCCTTCGTAATATTCACCAAAGTGCCTCGCCATTTCCGTCAAAACATTCATGCCAAGCATGAATCACTTTATTACGTCGAGTGCTCGCAAAAAAGTTTCTTGTCAATTTAAGCTAGAATGTTAAATCCACTAAGTGACGTTAAGAAATTTTGTAACATAAAAAATATATTTACTTAAAAAGAAAAAGAAGTTTCATTAAGCAGACAGTTTTCTCTAATACTTTGATGTAAAAAATGCATTGCTTTTTATCACTGTTTTTTAAACAGTAAGTTCTTATCACTATTTCTTAAGCAGTAAGTTAGAATATCAAATTTTTTATGAAAAATCTAATATAATTATTTTTTACTCGAACAAATTTTTGTTACATTTGTTAGTCTTATAATTCCTTTAGTTTTTTCATTTTTTCTGTTATTAATTATTAAACGAGCACACAAATTGACGGAAAAAATTGCATATCTAATCTAGGCGCTTGTATTATGTAATTATTAAATGAACAGATTATCTCCATTCTAAATTAAGAGTCGTGTAGAAAAGTTGCATGTGCAATCGTGCTTAGGTGTGTACCGCGTCCCTTCGGACGGCATAGCGGAAAGCCACACCCTCGATGCGTGGGCTGATGCGTTTCCGGTACAGGCAAGCGAGCGACGTAACGGCCGCTGATCGCGACCTCATCTCGAGACGGTATGCATCGGGCGTGCAAAATGTGTGTACCGTGGGCGCCTACCTAAAGAGATATCGTGATATTCTAATCCGGTAGTATCGTGTGACGCAGCGGTATCGTGTGTTGTATAATAATATTGCGCGAGGTCGATCGTAGTACCGCGCGTGCGACCATGTAATCGGCGTATCGGTTACTCGATCCGGTTCAATTAATTCGTGCGTTTAAGTCAGCACAATTGCTCTGATATGAGGAAAAGCAAGGTCTCGGAGCGGAGATTAAAAGTGACGTAAATGCGATGAATTCAATCTTTGGTTTTACGTAGAAGAGTATTTTATTAGCGATGTTTTGGCATTAATTATAAATTGTATCAATCAATAACATGAAATTTTAAATATATCATAACGTTGCTCGACGCTAAAGATCATTGTCGAGTGTTTACGATATGGAGATCCGGACCCCGAAATTATGCCGAGTTTGATATCTCCCTGGAAGAATCGGTACGTCGTGTTGTTTCGACGCAATTCGAGAAGCGATTTACCGTTAGCGTCATTTCAATTCGCGACAGCGTTCATTTTAGGCATTTCCGATCGGAAGGCAATCGACTGCTTGCTTTCCCGCCGCCCGCTATCCTGTTAGCGTTCGTCACGCACCGACGTTTTACTGTTACGCGTAGCGCGATGTGCGTACGCACGAGGGAAGACAAGAAGTTCACGGCGCGGACTGTCAATTCCTTCCTCGCGATAAATATATCGCCGGCATGAATCTAATGGTTGAAATAATAATTTTGATGTTTTAAATTCTAATAATTATAATATCGAAAATAATTGCAACTATTTTATTACTACTGTAATTATATCTCTTACACAACAAGGATATTTCTGTAATAAAATTCTCTATTTTTAACCAACGATAATGTAATCGTGGAACCTATAATCGATATAAGCTTAATATAAAAATAGTTAATACTATTTTTGTATTTATTATATATTTAGTATAAACTGAAATAAGTTTTGAAGTCTTATCTGCGTTACTAACGCCGGAACAAATGTAATGTTCGAAAGGAATCGTCGTTCGAGAGAAGCAATTCGTTCTATTTTTTTTTTTTTTTTTCCCCCCATCGTCGGGCGCGGTAATGCCCATTTCTCGCAACTTCCTTTCCCTTCTTCAAGTATTTACATGAGAAAAGCGTCGTTAAATTAGGCGAAACTCTCGGTTACGTTTCTGCCGGTGTTCTTTCTCCTTCGAAAATTTTTCCTTTTCTTCTCCCGTCTCGATTCACGCGACTCCTTGTTGCAGCTTTCCGAGGAATTAGTGTCCAGAAAATTATCATAAATTATTCCGCGACGTGCGCGACGTATCCCTAACGTCTCGACGAGTCGTCCATAGCCGTATTTACATATTTATGTTCGAGGGGAAAGGTAAAGATGCGGGAATAAGGAGAAGACAAGCGCAGAAAGAGATAGAGCGGGGAAAAAGCGGATAAACCGCCTCCTTCCTCGCATCGTCTTCCTCTTCCCGATAGCGGGTTCTTCCTTTCTTCGGGGGTTATTTTTCGGATCGAGGCACTCCGAATAATTCACCGATTTTTCTTTCCTGAATTTCACGCGGTACATGGTCCTACTTCCGGTTTCTACTGCGAGTACTTTTGTTTTCCCCGTCGGCACGCAAGGCGCTCGAGACCTTGCATGTTTCATTTCGTGCCGTAGGAAATTCTCCAAGAGATTTATCAGATTTAAGATCTTTCTCAAATAATATATAGGCTCACACATTTGTCACAGTTTTACTTTAGCGAAGATTTAATGGAGACTTTTTTTATATTTTATTTTAAATTTATTTATAACAATACTCAATTATTACAATACTTTATTAAGATTCTGAAAAGAGTATGAAGCTGAAACAATTTCTGAAGCGTCGCTATTTAGGTGTCGAATCGAGCGAACGTTCGCGTTCGCGAACGCGCGAGTGCCGTTTTGCTTTGCACGCACGTGTTTTTTTCTCTTCGTGTCCTTCCGTCTCCTCCTCCCTTTCCATTGATATTCCATGGCGAAACAATGCCTCCGTCCAAGGTTCTCTGTTATGCAAACGCGTTTGCACCTTCTGCTTCGAAGGCGATCGTAGCGAGTGCGCACGCGTGCAGTTTTGCATCGTGTGCTCCGAAGTATTATGCAAAAATGACCTTGGACGAGTGCAGAGGTTTGATCGGAGGCTTGGCTCTTGCCACGGTGATATTACGCGATCGCGATCTTCGACTTTCCTACTCCCTGACGTAACGAGCTCGTATCGCTGTTGATTAACCGGCTGTCGAATACCGAACATCACTATTAATACTCGTGTACGTACACGCTGCTACAGCAGTTGTACTTTCGCTGAATTGCAGGCTATGTGCTGGAAGCTAAAGACACGAATGGTACTCTCGAGCTAGCGAAAATCAAAGAATTTTGATAAAAATTAAATATCTGCAAATATATCTAATTCTCATCCATTAATTTTATAAAGAATTTATCCTCTTCCGTGAATGTAAAAGCTTCAGATTTGCATCGAAACAGTTCGACAAATTTACTCTCATAATTGCAAGTTATTGCAAGTTATTCGTGTTATATCATCTTCTGTATTTTTTTTTTTTTTTTTTTTTTTTTCTTTATTTATCTGTAAAAAAATAATAGATACAACGTTAAAGCAATTATCGTGATCGTGATATTACGTGGAAGTTTTATTTGCACTATACATTATCAGAAAATTTCCATTATTGAAATCAGCAAAGCAATAAGTAATAATTGATTCGAGTGTTTAATTTTTATCTGGATACAAACGATCAATTGTTTAGAAAATTTAAATTGAAATTGCCCTTTCTGTGATGCATTCTAAAATATTTTACTGAATTTTAACTTTTAGAGAGACGCTTGTAATATTTTTATACAATCAAATTTTTTAATAAAGGTGAAAATATCCTTATATTTGAACTTGGAAAATAGGTCATCCTAATAAGGATTACAATCTATCGTATCTATAAGTATCTGTTCTGCGAGAGAGCGAGAACGGCGATTCGGCGTTGCATCGAGTCTGTGAGAAGAAACGTTCTCCCTCTGTGTCGACGTGTCATTAGGCACAAGGCTAGAGTGAATGCGCGCAAGTCATTGCACAAAGGCAGCAGGGAGTGCGAGCGAGATGGAGCGACGTCGCATCGCTCGACGGGAAGAGGAGAAGCGAGAGGCTGCCGTTTCGTTCTCGCACACTGTATATCGTCAACCTGGAAGCAGCTGACATTGAGTTAGATGACGATTATCGCGTGGCACGATACTCTTAGGACCGTGAAAGATGATAGAGAGAGAGAGAAAGAGAGAGAGATTGGAAAAGAGAGAAAAGGCGCGAAGGTGCGAGAGGGAAGGGCGGAGGGAATAGGATGCGACCTTTGCTAGAAACAATGCCGCTTCGGACGACTAGTGGAAAGTGCATTTTCAGCCCAAGGCTGCTAGTCCGCGCCATCGTGCTGGCATTTTTGCGTTTTTCATTGTCGCAATACGAGCCGCGCTTGCTCGCGGTTCATGTCCGATTTACGCTGCGATAGTCATCGATATACTCGCAACAAGATTAGATCAGAACCTTCGATCGATCGAAGACGAAGCGCAGAGACGTTCACATTTAAAGCTTCCCTTTATCAAAATAGAAGCAGCCCATTACGAAATTAATATTATTAAATCATTTATTGATTTATCTAGATGAATGTCTAAAATTATAACGCGAAATGAGTATTGGTTTTCTTTAATTTTATTATTTAGAAGCTGAACTTTTTTTCAATTCGGATGGATTTTCTTAATTGCATAATATGATTATATTTTATATAATTTTTATTTAATATAATTATAATTTTATTAGGAAAAGTACTAGGGATATAAAATTGGCTTATAATGCTTACGTGACGGAGAGAAATAAATGCGATATTTTAAGATCAATGTTGTCACCATTTGTGTGCAAAACGCAAAACGCAACTATATGAAATAATAAGCAAACACATGTGATAACGAATGATATTCGCTTAATATATTTACTATGATGACGGTACTCCGATAAAATGACTTTAATATGTCATTTGATGTATCTATCTCGCTGAAACTGGTAAAAGATATTCGCTATCGCGTGAATCAATACCAGTTGTGCAGGAAATGAAAGAAATCTCTCTGGAGATTAACGCGTCGATCTCACGCTATATAACTTTCCGTCGAAGCTTTTCACGCTTCTCTCTCTCTCTCTCTCTCTCTCTCTCTCTCTCTCTCTCTCTTCAACTCGCACGGATAAAAATGTTAAATCAAACCTCCAGCGAGGTGCGAAAAACTGTCGTCGGAAAAGACGGAACAGAAGCGCTGGTTATTTATTCCGATCTCTCAACTGGAAGTTTCGCAACCTTAATTTCAGTAAGTGCCAGGAAGTGTAATGTCCCGAGCTTCCTAGATGCACCCGCGCAGCGTATCTCCATTCAAGTGCTACGCAATTTTCTAATTCTCTCCGCGGAGCACTGCTGCATAAGTACGGCGATATGTCCGATTGCATTATCGCGAGGGGCGAAGGGAGGAGCGATAAAACACGACGATATGTGGCCGCGAAATTCTTAGATGATGAGAAGGAAGTTCGAAGTCATAACACAGCCAATGTTTTTTTTTATTCGCATATTTAATTGGGAATCGAACCCGTTTCTTTGACATTTGAAAACATGGAAAAATAAATATGCAAAACAATTTTTCGTTCACAAAAGATGTGAAGAATCGTATAACTCGAATATTCTATAATTTATTCGTAATCACAATAAGTGTAGTTATTTATATTTCGGATAATTTGATTGAACTCATCAAATCTATTTTTTCTGTTCCAGGTAAGAAACAATTATAATTAAATGAAGGTAGAGAAATAGAAGATCTCGAGCCATCGTGATGTCTGCATTTCGAGCGCGAATTGACCTGGCTTGACAACGCTAGCGGGATCGATTAAGCATGTCGCTCATTGTGAGTCGCGTTATCCAGGTATGCATTATCGTCATATGTATGTGGCGGACACGTGTGACTCACGGACAGAAAGACGGAAGTGCTCGATCACGAAGCAGTTGACAGACAATATTATGCACATATGCGATGGACAGATCGCTTGGCATCGATTCCAAATATTTCTACTTGCCTAAAGGTTGCTCTGCGGCCTCGACATTTTTCCGGGAAAATTCCATTAAAGAAAAAAAATGTTAGGAAAAATCTATCTATATCAGAAAAATAAGGGAAAAAATGTCTAGGAAAATTCTATTGAGAAAATGCCAGAGAAGGAATTTAAAAGTCTTGTAAAAGTGGAATTAAATTCAATAGAAGGATATTTTTATTTCTGTGAACTTAACAATATAATTAAAAGCAAATACTAGATCTAGATATTTTTAATATACTTGCGTTACATCTAAATAACTTATTTTTTAATTTTCATTGTTTTTTTTTTGTTTGTAAAAGTCAAAATGTAAAGAATAAAGAAAAAACTTAATAATTGTAAATCTAATTATAAAAATTAGGAATATACAACTTCAGAAAATTGTTTTTCCTGAATTTTCAAGTTATCTATTTTTTACAGATAACGCAGTTATCAAAAATAACTTTGATATCAATATCACTTTCGAATTTTTCTACTTTATGATGACATGTATCACGTTTCACAATAATGAAAAGTTGTTGAAAAAGTTTAATAAGGATCCAAAGTTTGAAAAAATATTTTCAAGAAATTCTTTCCCTTTATCTTTTATTTTCATATTCGCAGTAGGAGTCGGGTAGAGCTATTGTATTTGTGCGAGAAAACATCGGTCCTCACATCGAAGGGAATGTTCGTAACGGTGTCAGAAACGATTATCGTTGTCGTAGATCGCTCGCTTGCGATAGCCGTCGGGCATACTCTTTGTAAATCTCGTCGTAAATCGTCCGGCTATCGTCTCAGTGATTCGATGAGAGTTACGCATGATTATTTGTTTGTCGAGCCTTAAGGCTCCAGCGCGATGCGGCGCGACGCGCCAAGGACTTCGTAGTCCTTCGTGAGACCTCGATTAGGTGACGCCGATCTTGCTATCTCGCGAAGGGGTAAAAAGAGAGAGAAGGTCACGTGTGACGATCGTAATCATCGTCGTGTCTTAATATTCCGCGAACCTTGTGTATGACAAAACAAAGTAACACTGCTTAATTTATCGAGATTTATGATCGTATTTCCGTGCTGTTTGAAGTTGTGAGAAAATCACTGTTGTCGGAATACGCGAAAGATACGCTGAATGTTTAAGGAAAAAAGGTCGAGGCGGAAAGGCGACACGAATTTGACGTCAATGAGACGTTAATCAGTCAATGTGAATAAATCTGTATACAAAATTAAATAATTAAATTCTAGAAACGCTCTTTGCAATCTTCCGTGACTTTTTGCATTATTTTACAATTTATCACTGTGATTCAATTTCTGCGAGATTCAGTTTCAACATACATTTTCTTGGAAAATTCTCATGATTATTTTAAATCAGTAGCAAAAATGATAACTTTTTGTAATAAAATGGAAATATTTATTTTACAACGTAGTATGAATTGATTTATAGTATAAACTCTATAAATGTATAATATAAAAGAATCTTAGAAAGAATTATGTTTAAGCGCACCTAACTGTACATAAGTATAATCAAAGTCATTTTTCAAGCGCTTTATTACATCAATAAACTTGATGTAAGTTATGAAATCCACATAGTTACGGAACCAGTAGTAGTTATTAGCCCAGCAAGAAAGTGTTTCTGCAACTTTTAATGGAAAATAAACTACGCCGCTCTCCGTCAGTCCGAGAGAAAACATTACTGATATGCTTGAGATTACAGAGTCCTTTTACTCGATAACCGTGCACTCATAGATTGTATTTCGAATAACAATGCGTTCTTGTTAGGTAAATGTTTCCGTTATCTCTCTCTTTCTATGTCACAGATTAAACAACCTGAATTCATAGACTGCCGACATCTTTCAAAAACAAATTTATTTTTTTTTTTTTACTGAGCATTGCTCAACAGTGAATTGTAAAATAGTTAACGTCAATTTTTTTACATTCAGAGAACAATAATGTGTGTTCTAGATTTAATAGCATTAATAATAATAATATATATATATTTTGTCGTCAAATTTAATATGTTATTGTGATATGTTATAAAAATTACATGCACTTTGAAGTAAAGAAGAGTTCTATGCATACAGACGATACATCGAAAATTCGTCGAGTCTAACAACAAAGAGCTGAAAAAAATGCAAATTTTTTGCTTCAGGCTAACGGTTTCACATTTCGACATGCTATGTTCACAATAGCGCTACAGGACCTTTCTTAATGTTAACTCGCGTATAAGAGCGCGGAAGTGATCGTACAAGCTGCCACGACAGATCGTTGTATACGTATCGCGTACAAACTGTTGGCACACGACGAACGACGGTAATGGCATCGCTAATATCATTATCTATTCCGCACGATCTCCGTCGGTGCGACCGACGGTCGACGTCTGCATTCTCTTTCTCTTTCATCCCGCCTTCTTTCGCAACGCGCCGTAACGGCGGTCCGCGATGCGGGTACGATGTAATTATCTCAATCATAGCTGCAACAATCGTTACGGCGACAGCCATTAAGATAGGCCCCGCAGATAATAGCTAATAATTTCTTTCGCGCAGAGCTCTGCTTCGTCCGCCAATGTCGTGCATCCGTTTTTCCCGATCTTGATCCGACGCGATAACGTAACGTACTCTTTCTGTTTTCGCAACGATCGCACATCGTCACGTAATAAAAATCGACCTCGGCCAGAATTTTATATTGCAGATTTGCAATTATTTTGCCAATACTTCGGGGATGAAATACGATAAAAAATGTACTGCGTAAAATATGATAAAATAAAACGTAAAAATATTCGCAGTTGAAAACGGGTGAAATTTCAAATTTAATTTAAAAAATTCTTTTTTGAGAAAAACATTTTTCGCGCGTTGTAAATATTGAGCAAAGTTTTCGTTCTTTGTTAAAGATTTCTAAAAATACGTACGTAGTTTTTAAGAATTATAAACAATCTTACTGATATATATGTATATGAATCGTTCAACACTACTGATAAGAATTTTCAAGTCTGCAACGCGCCTTTCATCAATTTGGCCCATTCACTTCGATTCGCTCGCACTTCTCCGCTCTTGTGCTCTCGGCAAACGCGTGAAATTCTGTTCGTAAGTTTATGTTACCCGATAGAACGCGGTGGAAGTCCCCCGCGGGAGAGCTATCTGAGTCGTTTTACAGCGTTATCGTGAACCTTCGTCGTTCGTCAGGCCACGCATGGGGCCGCGCGCGGAGACACGTAGGGCCGCGGACAGAAATAAAACTGTCTCACCCTTCGCAATGGGCCACGTGGGGGCACGCCGCTCCGCAGCGGCGCGGCAGCTCGTTAGTCGTTCTTTAAAGCTCGCTCGTTAATTATGCCGCCCGCACGGTACGCGGCGCGGGCGTGTCTCGTGGCGACTTTTGCCGGTTCGGAGTGATCGCGGCGAGTGCATCGCGGATTCGATCGGCGCGGATAATGACGACGGCCGGGATTATAACGTCATGAAGCGAAAAGCTGAGTAAGTACACAGTGATTAATGAAGCGTTGAGAAAGTGCAGCATAAATAGTGTTCCCGCGGCAATGCGATGCATAATTTATTTTCCGATGACTGTAATTGCATTTTCCGTGTACATCCATGATGATTTGATGATGATGATGATCTCAATATTAGCGCGCTGATATGTTAATCACTGTGCGTAAGGGCTCGTCGCACGTTCATTGCACCGGCAATGGCGCAGCGTGTGCAGGAAGCTTCCTTTAATTATAGTTCTTGCTTCTTCCTTTCTAACTCTCGCTCGAACCACCGATCTATCGTTTCATCGGAAGAACAATGAATGAATAATTTAGTTAATGAGTAATTCATATGCAAAGATGGAACTTTGGTTACAACGTGGAGCTCCAGTAGTCTTGCGTATCTAAAAGTGCACGGCGCATAACAATTTTTAATTAATTTGAGATTTCTCGGATATAGAAATACAAAAAAAAATATAATAATAGACTATTTGACATTTTAATTGTTTTTTTAAATTGTTTTTTAAACGCTGTTATTTGTTTTGTTTTTTAAATTGTATTTAAATTTTGTCATTTGTTATATTACGAAAATTGATTATGACTGATAAAATGGAAACATTCGCCGCAATTACGCAAACAGATATCAAAGCAGAACAGACACTGGACATTCGACGTGCGAATTTAACGCGGACTTTCCCGTGCCTGCACGGCGCGCGTGCATTCTCGCGATGGTTGCAGTTCCGTTGCGTAAGCATTGCATATCTCGCGATGTGCGCGAGAGTTCCGCGAGATAGAAGGAGAAACACGTGTTTTGTGAATTGTGGCGTAAGATTATTGCTCGCTAATAGCATACAACTTTTTAACTTAGCTAGGAGTTGTGTTTCTTATTTTTTCAGAGTTTTATGCCTGAAAAAAATGTTATATTGAAAAAAAGAATTATTACATTATTATGTAGAGAAAGAAAACGGTACAAATTTTATTTGCAGTAAACATTTCATTCTTATCGTTATTTATTAATCATGTTATTAATCATGTCGTGTGCCTACGATTACTAAGAAGCTATCGTTCTGAAGGCTTTTCAAACATAACTTTCTGAAATTACTTCACAAAGCACATTGATTTATAGAACTAAACGAAATCACAGTTTGAAGTCTCGCATTATGAGAGATTTCGATTCATCTTAAAATATAATAATGGCCAGTCACAAAAGTCAAATATGATATATGATATAAGTCGAACATGAAAACTAAAATAAGCTAAGAATGGCGCTATTATAGGACTGTTTATGCTTACATAAACACACGCTCTTTTCTTGTTTTCGTTCACGCGCTCTCAGCGTGCTTTCAAGAGATTAAAAAAGCGTAAATATCTACCTCATAAAAATATGAATTTATGGGTATAGATAGACTTTTTGTAACTGACTCTGTGTATAAAATCTACTTTATATTTAAATGTTTAAAATCTATTGTTACCGCGTGGAGAAAAAGGACACTTTTTACGTTTAACATTGCCAGTTTGAATCAGCCGTTGTCGCGAGGGTAACCCCGCCAACATAACTTCATTAGAAGAAATTAGATCAGCAGAAGGTAGGAAATGTGAGGAAAAACCATATTTGCGCCGACTGTGTCGGACAGTGCGACTTACAGACAAAGGCGCATCGCGCACATCCGAGAGAAGTGGCGAGCACTTACCTGGGACAACCCAGCGCGACTTGTGAGATATCGTGCTTTAATTAAATTCACCGGCGTGTACGCGTGTTACGGCCGCGTGCTGCACGCACACATACAGACACGAACGACGGCCGGCATTTCACCGTTTTCTGTCTTCCTCTTGATCCCTCTCTTTCCTTCCCCCCCTCTCTCTCTCTTTCTCTGTCTCCGCATTTTTAAAAGTGCGGCTCACCTGTCGGCGGAATGTAGGTCGCGCGCGTCGTCTGCCGTCTTATTCCCGCGGGCATTACCGCCGATTTCTTTTCTCCTCTTCCCCCGTCGCTCCTTTATACTCCCTTTCCTCCCGCTTCCGCCTTGTTTGTTCCTCTCTCGCGCCCTTTGTTCCTTTTGTCTTCGTGTTTATCTCCCGGTGTGCCTGGTTTTCTTTTCTTCCTACTGCCGCCCGCTTTTTTTTTTGTCCTGTTTCTCGGCGTTCTCAAACTTTTCCCCACATGTGCAGATCTCGTTGTACTTTCTTTCCTGTTGTTATTTTCTACTATTGCAACCCAAGTGATATTTCCGATGCTTGGAATTCTTGCGTCCCAAACATTTCTTTGGTTTACGGTATCTTAACCTGCCCATTTCTTTTTTTGTTATTTTGATTCTTGAATTGGCTTCACGATGATTAATGGCTGCAACTATTGATTTAAGCATCTTCAAGAGTTTTCCTCGTTTCTTCCTCGCTTCGCTACGTCTATCCTTGTTTCTGGATTTGAGTTCAAATAATTCGGTTATCGCGAAGGCAGATATCATTTGACCATGTCATGTGGCATACTTTATGACTCTTGTTTTCGTAAATAAAGGAGAGCCGTCGTTGCTGAACTTGCTCCTTCAGTTTTCGATGGACAGCTGTGTTCAGGGTTGTGTCGAGCATCTGCGAGACACGGAGCACATCCAATAATAAGCGCCGCTCGTTCAGCATAGTAGATATCCGCAAGATTGGGCTGAAAACGCGTTCAAACCCACTAGCTAGACAGATGTATTTTGTAAAACGAAAAGGAAAAAACATATGCAGAATAAAACTAGTCTGCAAAACAGGATATTACAAAAGGATTTTGTTTAAAAGTAAATATTCCAATTAACAATGAGAATTTTCACTAAACTTTTGTGTCACGTTTCACATTTGGAAAATAATACGGATTGTTAATTTTTTATTATTTGTCCTCTACGGTCGCAATTGAATTCAGTAGTTTTTCCTTAAATTGAAAAGCGTGTGTCGCAAATAACGTTTCGTTCGTTAAACTTTTTTTCTTCTATTTTCTTCCTCTTTCTCAATTTCACTCTCTTCATTTCCTGCGTAGGTTTCAGCACTGAGTCGATAACACGCTCGCAGATTCTGCGCATGCTAACGTAATCCCGTGTATTTCACGTTCCACACCGTCGCGAATTCCTTTACAAAATTGGAAAAAACATCAAAGGTGTGGCAGGGAAAAATCATACCGTTAGCAATTAAATTTTTTTTTTTTAAATCGACAATTTACAGTTCTTATGTAAAGAAAGGTATTACGCCCAAATGCAAAAATATTTATTCATGTTTTACAGATGTTTATTAATAATCCTTATAATGTCGCTTATTAATATTCAATGCATCGTAATTGCGCCGATGTTGAAATAAGCGTCTGTAAAAACGCGATTGTTGTCTCTTTTGTATTTGTTCGTTTTGCAGTATTATTCGTTTGTAATTGCATCGAATATTAATTGAATCGAAGGGTTTTATCAATATAAGATAGATGTACTTAATTTATTTCTATCTCGCGATTCTCTTGCACGT
Source organism: Linepithema humile (assembly GCF_040581485.1). Classification (NCBI taxonomy): domain Eukaryota; kingdom Metazoa; phylum Arthropoda; class Insecta; order Hymenoptera; family Formicidae; genus Linepithema; species Linepithema humile. The sequence goes on along the minus strand of NC_090128.1, from coordinate 23,595,653 downwards.
GTTATGCATACGTGCCTGCTCACGGTTTATTAACTATATCACCCCGTCGTTTGATATCGGATTGCAATCGTTGCACTCCTACGTCAGTTGTTCTCAGTTAAGTCAGTAATCGACGACGACCATTGTAACCGAGAGCTCTGATTGACAACTCGCGCGTACATGCAACGCACATACCTCTCTATGCTTGATTATTGTATTGGATATACGATGCTTTCGATAGTGCTGTAAATAGCTCGCGTTATCGGAAGACCTTACGAACGCACTCGCACGTCAGTAACCGAGACAGGATATTAAAATTAACGGCAATTAAAACAATATCTTAGTCTCCTCATTTAATTATTTAGAATAATTATTTAGAATTCTAAAACATTCGAGGTTTGTGCAAAAAATAACAAAAAAAAAGGGCAAAAAGCCACAATTTCAGGGAATTTAACTTTCGATACAGCGAATATGAAGAAGTGATTATGCGATGAAATGCGGAGAGGGGCTTTTTTGCGCATCCTCGGTCCATGAAAATCTGAATCCGGCGAAACTTGCAGCACCCTCGAATCCCTGCCTACGAAGATCGCGACGGGTCGCAGACCGGGGTCTCCGCGTCGCGATTAAATATTTAGAGCTCATCGAGCTCGTGCTCACACAAATATCACAGGGTGTTTAAAGATGGCGGATCCGTGTTTACCGCACCGTGGGCCGGGCGGCGGTGGTTCCCTTCTTCCCGTTTCAGTCTGTCCCGTCGCGGACGTGCAGTTTACGTCGTTCTCTACCTGAAGGTAGACCCGGCAAACGCGCGTAAACACAAAGAGAGGAGCCCTCTCGCACACCTACGACCACCACCACCGCCGCCACTACCATCAACGTCAGAATCACAACCACTATTGCCACCACCTATGTATATCCCTACACACGTCCTGTAAACGGTCGTAGGCACCGGGCGAGCGCGATGGTGGTGGCTGCATCAGCTGTCGGCCTTGGTAGGGTGCAATTACCCCGGCAGAGAGAACAGCGAAGACGGAGAAGAAGACGAGGACGACTGTAGGATGACGGAGGAAAGAGGAGAGAGGAAGAAGGGAGAAGGAACGAGAGAGAAAGGGAGAGAGCAGCAACGGTGCGCGCTCCAATACCGAGACCACGCCGGACTTCGAACCCAGGATGGACCTGACTACTAGTCTATCCTTCTCTCTCGTGTTCTCTCGCTTGCTCTCTTGCTCTCTCCGTCTCTGTTGCTCTCGCCATCCCTTTCGTGTTCCCTCCCTCTTCCCTCTTCTTCCCGCGCATACACACAGCCGGCTAAGGAACTCTCCCAGCGTGTGCTTTTCACGCTAGATTCCTGCGGTCGATCCTCGATAGAGCGGGGTCGACGGAAGTCACCGAGCGCGATTCCATCGGCGGAATTTTGCAGCTCGTGTCGTCTCGTTCGCGCACAGTTTGTGCATCGGTGCGTCCGATGCCGCGGTTGCGTGAAGAAGCGCGCAGGTCGTCTTTTTCTCGCCGCTCGTCTCTCGTCCTATCTCAATCCCTTCTTTGACTTTGAAAAAAATGATCGCTGTCATTTCGTAACTTGGTAGTGGAAAGTTAAATGATCCACGTCTGAACACATGTGTTCCTTTTTTATTTTCCAAGCCACCAAAGCGGGACTGGACATTCTAGTTTTCAACGTTATTAACATATCTTGGAATTCAAAATTGACGCTTTAACATCACTCGTTCATCGCGCTGTACTTATCTACTGGAAGAAATTAGAATTATCTTCTCATAGAGGCACAATCGCGATTCGCGACCATATCCTAATCACATTATTCGCAATGAGAAACATCGCCACGTGGTACCGCGTTGGTTCCACCGTTACGTAAAACCACGATCGTTAGCTTGTAAATTTACGCGAAACTATGCGGTTCCGCGAGAGAGAGGTCGGACGATACTTGTACATGTTTTTCGTTTCGCTAGAAATTATCGGAGTGTTCAGGAATACATGTTCGCTTACGCCCTCTCCCCATTTTCTGGTCGGCGAGCATCGCGAATGCATTCTCGATAGAGCACAGCGCAGCGGCTTTCCCCGCCAGACAAAATTACTTACCGCAACAACATAAATTGCAATGTTTTTATCGGTTAGTAACAGAGAAGCTGCGGAGTCTCGATCGCGACAATTCCTGTAAAATGTTATGTTAAAATACGGATATTTTATAACAGGATTTACTCTTCACTTAAATTTCATTCTGGTTGTAGAGAAAAGATACATGGAACTTGCATTATCGCACGTGTTACAGTTGAAAGGATTCGGCGCGCTAATCTACTTTTCCACTTGAGGAAGTTAATCTAAATGTAATTTTTCATTTTAAGATTAACTTTCTTTGAAAATTAAAATCCTAATTTTTTAAGAAGTGGGTTGGACCGTTCCGTCTAATTTGGCGATTATTCTTCTCGCAATTGATCTTAAGCGTCTTTAACGTGTCCTCGTTATTTTTTTCAAATATCAATCATGTTCCGTAATTATTCTCTGACAAGTGGCCGAACGGTATCCGAAGACTTTTCGACTCGCTTGTCTCATTTTTTTCGTTAGCCGTAAGCACAGTTTCGTTTCTCGCTTCTTAACCTTGGCCAACGTCAGGACGGGGTCACGACGGGATCACCTGGACGCACGCACACGTATGCGCGCGTACGCTCGCGGGTTAAAGAACCCACAGCGACGAAGTGAGCCTCTATCCTGCTCGTGCACGAGCTAGCCCCGACTAGCTTGCGTGAATCGCTTCGGCTGGTCTTCCCGTCTGTCGATTCTTGCCGCGAGCTTACGAGGTGTTTTATAAGAATATTCTTTCATAAATTTACAATCAATTTTTCTGCGTAAAATTTAAATCAATCATTAATTGTTAATTATTATAGAATTATTCAATTTATGGAAAATAAAAACGGTTTTACAAAGGAGATAAATAATGAAAAAGTAAACTTCTAATTTAGCAATTTATCACAATAGGCTCGCTTTAGAGAAGAATTCTAATTTCAGGCTTGATTGTGAAAATTGCTAGGTGAACGCTGAAAAACTCGACAATTATGAGAAAATACATCGTACGAAGCTGAAAGCGGTTAAGAGACTTCAGGGATCAAGTATTAATTAAGGATCTTGCTCCACTTAGCCGCGTTTTAATTTAATTATGAGAAAAGTTGATCAGATTTTTGCTGGAAAAATCCAGGTCTTACGAAACATGCCGCAGCACCGTGTAGATTTTTCTCTCTCACCGAGAGACAGGGCATCCGGGTCCGCAGATAGCATCAGCGATGACACCCACACCGTGTGCGTAACCCGTACTGAGAGTTGGCCACGCAAGGGTGATCGGCTGTGCGTGCACGCACGCACGCACGTACGCACGCATGCATTCAGATACTAGAGGGTGTTCTAAAATAGCGAAACAAACCATGGCAGACTGCTGTTCTGGAAATGATCTAGGGCTGATATTTTTTTCAGAGAGACGCCCACAATGCCTTTTTTGTCATATATATATATTTTTTTTTAATTAACGTAAAACGTGTAGGATAAGATTTTTGCGCGATATCTTTTCTTGTCATTCTTTTTAATTTAACAAAAAATATCGTAACGAAATCATGTAAAATATAAATAAAATATTTTGGCATTAAGATGGGGCGATATTTAATGTCACGTATAGCTCAGACTCAACGCTTAGGAAGTTAACTTTCAATTTGTCAAACAATAAAGTTCAATTTTTAGAAATCTGCTCGTACAGCGTATGATTAATATAAATTATTATGCTATAATGATATAAGTTACATTCATTACTCTCTCTGCATTTCTACATTGCTATATTTTACATACTACCGTTATTCTCTTCCTGACAATGACAAATCGTGCGCTAAGCAACACGATGAATGAGAGTCTGTTACTTTTTCTCGCCACACCCCGTATACCTACACGTGTATGTATTACCTCGCGCACGCACAAATTAGTCTCTCGGGAGTAACGAGAGAGGGAGGGGGGAGGGAGAACTCGCCGGTCGATGACGTCGATCCGCTGCTGCCTGTTACGACACGCCGCAGGAATTCATCCAACGAAGCGAACTCCCGCGTGTTATTCCCGCCCGATAGCGTTCCTCACGCTGATAGCGGGAGAGCCTTCAGCTCTCAGGGCGAGATTAGACGCGGTTCTTGCGCGATAGCCTGTCCCTCGTCCCGAGACGCGCGTTCGACATGCCCGCCGCGATCTGGAGATGCTCATGATACCACGATCGCGTCGAAGTAGCCCGTTCGCTCGGATGTTGCGCGCTTTGCGCATTGACACCTGGAAGATGTTAAGTAGAAAGTAAAAATATTAAGTTACATAGAAAAGTATTTTATACAATAACAATCTCTCTCTCTCTCTCTCTCTCTCTCTCTCTCTCTCTCTGTCTCTGCAGTTAGTTATGTAATTTGGGGATACCCGATATACACTTTTATCGTGCTATAAAATCACATAATTGTGTTATTATTAGTGATTGCACTGATGATAATGTAATTGAATAATTATCTGCATCGGTTTCTGATAACATGTATTGTTGTCGTCCTCGATAGTATTAATTATTGTTAATTATTCTTGATAACGCGCGCAATATCAATTCTACAAAATATCGCGGCGCAGCGTATTGATGTCATTCGATATCGAGCGGATAAAAATATATCAACGTCTTATAAAATTTAAGCGTCCTGTCTGAAACTCTCGCCGCATCGCGCATCACCGACTT